>NC_061513.1:361458693-361501424 GCF_022539505.1 Lolium rigidum | reverse complement strand
TAATAATGTTCCATTAGCTTCATTGGTTGCCCAAGAAGAACATGTTGATGTAAACTTCATTAAAAATAATAATTTCAACAACAATGCTTATCGAACAATTCTAGTAATAACTATAGGCCATATCCTTATAATAATGGTAACGGTTATGCTAATTCTTATGGGAATTCTTACAACAATAATAGGAATACACCCCCTGGACTTGAAACCATGCTTAAAGAATTTATTAGTACACAAACTGCCTTTAACAAATCTGTTGAGGAAAAGCTCAAGAAAATTGATATTCTTGTTTCTAGAGTTGATAGTCTGGCCTCTGATGTTGATCTTTTGAAATCGAAAGTTATGCCTAATAGGGATATTGAAAATAAAATTGTTACTACAGCAAATGCCATCCAAGTTAGAATTAATGAGAATATAAGATTAATGGCTGAACTGCGTGCTAGGTGGGATAGAGAAGAAAATGAAAAACTAGCTAAAAAGGAAAATGTAGCTAAAGTTTGGACTATTACCACCACTAGCAATGCTAATGATTCATATATTGCTGCACCTCCTACTATCAATGGTAAAATAATTGGTGTTGGTAATGTTTCTACTCCTAGTGCAAAGCGCGCAAAATTACCCGAAACTGCTAAAACCACTGAAACCGCTTGTGATAAAACCGCTGAAATTTTTTCCAACCTTGGGGATGATAATCCCATTGCTTTAGATTGTAATGATTTAGATTTTGATGATTGCCATATCTCTGAAGTTATAAAGTTCTTACAAAAACTTGCTAAGAGTCCCAATGCTAGCGCTATAAACTTGGCTTTCACAAAACATATTACAAATGCTCTCATAAAAGCTAGAGAAGAGAAACTAAAACTTGAAACTTCTATTCCTAGAAAGCTAGAGGATGGTTGGGAGCCCATCATTAAAATGAGGGTCAAAGATTTTGATTGTAATGCTTTATGTGATCTTGGTGCAAGTATTTCGTTATGCCTAAAAAAGTCTATGATATGCTTGACTTGCCACCATTGAAAAATTGTTATTTGGATGTTAATCTCGCTGATAATGCTAAAAAGAAACCTTTGGGGAAAGTTGATAATGTTCATATTATGGTTAACAATAACCTTGTCCCCGTTGATTTTGTTGTCTTGGATATTGAATGCAATGCATCTTGCCCCATTATATTGGGAAGACCTTTTCTTCGAACCGTTGGTGCTACTATTGATATGAAGGAAGGTAATATTAAATATCAATTTCCTCTCAAGAAAGGTATGGAACACTTCCCTAGAAAGAGAATGAAGTTACCTTATGATTCTACTATTAGAACAAATTATGATGTTGATGCTTCGTCTCTTGATGTTACTTGATATACACTTTCTGCGCCTAGCTGAAAGGCGTTAAAGAAAAGCGCTTATGGGAGACAACCCATGTTTTTACTACATTATTTTTGTTTTATATTTGTGTCTTGGAAGTTGTTTACTACTGTAGCAACCTCTCCTTATCTTAGTTTTAAGTTTTGTTGTGCCAACTAAAGTCTTTGATAGAAAAGTAAGTACTAGATTTGGATTACTGCGCAGTTCAAGATTTCTTTGTTGTCACGAATCTGGGTCTATCTCCCTGTAGGTAGCTCAGAAAATTAATCCAATTTACGAGCATGATCCTCAGATATGTACGCAACTTTCATTCAATTTGAGCATTTTCGTTTGAGCAAGTCTGGTGGCCTAATAAAATCCATCTTTACGGACTGTTCTGTTTTGACAGATTCTGTCTTTTATTTCGCATTGCCTCTTTTGCTATGTTGGATGAATTTCTTTGATCCATTAATGTCCAAGTAGCTTTATGCAATGTCCGAAGTGTTAAGAATGATTGTGTCACCTCTGAACATGTTAATTTTTATTATACACTAACCCTCTAATGAGTTGTTTCGAGTTTGGTGTGGAGGAAGTTTTCAAGGATCAAGAGAGGAGTATGTGTTATCACCAGATTTTAGACAAATCCAGAGGTGGGCCGGGCTTGGAAGATTACATGTGGAAGATTTCTAAAGCGGCCTGGCACGAAGGGTTTTGGGCTAAATTGCCCGTGTATCTTTATTTAGTAGTTTATTATTTTAGATAAGGAGATAGAATCTTAGTCGTGCACGGTTTAGTGCATGCCCACATTAGAAAGTCCCCTGGACTATAAATATGTACCTAGGGTTTATGGAATAAACAACAACTCACGTTCAACCCCAAAAACAAACCAATCTCGGCGCATCGCCAACTCCTTCGTCTCGAGGGTTTCTATCGGGTAAGCGACATGCTGCCTAGATCGCATCTTGCGATCTAGGCAGCACAAGCCCCACGTTGTTCATGCGTTGCTCGTCATCGAAGCGCTTTTGATGGCGAGCAACGTAGTTATCATTAGATGTGTTAGGGTTAGCATTGTTCTTCGTTTAAGCATGCTTACGTAGTGCAACCCTTGCATATCTAGCCGCCCTCACGCCTATCTCAGGTGTGGGGGCGGCACCCCGCTTGATCATTATTTAGTAGATCTGATCCGTTACGATTGCTCCTTGTTCTACAAGGATTAGTTTAATATCTGCAATAGTTAGGCCTTACAAAGGGGGGGAGGATCCGGTGGCACGTAGGGTGGCGTTCGCAAGTCCTAAACGGGATGTTCCTAGGATCAACTTCATGTTGGTTTTCCGGCCTTGTTTAGGATCGGCTTACGAGCACCGTGCGTGGCCGCAAGGCCCAACCTCGGAGTAGGATGATCCGATTATGCGGTGAAAACCCTAAATCGTCGTAGATCTCATTAGCTTCATCTTGATCAAGCAGGACCACCAAGTATTCGTGCACCCCGTACGGATCATGGGTGGATCGGCTCTTTGAGCCGATTCACAGGATAACCCGAGAGCCGATCGAGGCTCGTATTTAACGTTTACATGTATGCCCCGCAGAAACTAAGCGAGGCATCCTCATCACCTTCCCGACCAGGTATAGGTCAGGTGGCACGCCCTGCACTTCGCAACGCCGCGTGTGACCAGAAGAGCATTGCGGGCCGTCGCCGGAGGGGTCTCAGCCAGCCCGCAGCTCTAGGCTCCCCCGGCTCTACGAGTGTTGACAAGGCCGCTGCCCGCCGGTGGGTTTTGGCAGTCAACACATTCTCGGCACGCCCGGTGGGACAATCGTCTACATCAACCACATCGCCATCTACATCTCGAGATGGCGGACGGCACGCCGCTCACCTACGGGGATCCGCCCGACGACCTCAAGAAGCAAGCACAACGAGATCAAGGCTACCCTCGAAGCCGACCTCATCGGCTCTTTTCGGAGAACCCGTTCCAGGTGGCATCGGATGGAAGGGGTTCTCACCGCAAGGTGCGCTCGATGGAATAGACCTCTCTACCCCGTCGGAGGAACGCACCGGGGTCCGCGGCAGGAGATCAACTACCCGGTGGCTCACTCGCTACACCGCCACTCGAGAACTTGGTCAACGTGTTGGAGCGTGTCGCTCGCGCGTGATCCAGAGATCATGAGCCACCGGCACTCGCCGTCGGGACCAGCTCTCGGGACTCATCAAGGAGAGTTACCATTCCGGTCCCGACCACCGCTGCCATTTGCGTTGGCGGCACTCGCCGAAGTGCCGACTACACCGGCATTCCTCGTCTACAGGATTGGTGGCGACCCTAGTGACTACCAGTTCTTAATGGAGGCGCCTAAGGAGATCCCTCATGGATACGCGTGCATGTATGTGCCGGATTGTGGTGACTGGGCACTCACAAACCAGGCCACAACATCGGGGACTCCGGCGAAGACAGGAGGAACGTCGGCGACAGAGCAGACGTGGCTAACCAAATACGCCACACCGACGAAACTCCCGAGCCCAGCTCCTGCAGCTGGCTCGTGAGCTGGAGAAGCAAACATGGCAGGCCAAGTACGCCACCCCGGCGAATCTTCGAATGCGACTCCTACGGCCAAGCACAGCGGATCAGATCAGTACCATACCGAGAGACCAGCTTCGGCATAATGCCGAAAAGAAGGGCGATCGGCTATTCCAAGCCGTACCCCGACGATTACGAGATGATCCCGCTGCCACCTAAATATCGGCTCCCGACTTCTCCAAATTCAGTGGATCGGATGGCTCCAGCTCCATCGAGCACGTCAGCCGATATTTGGCTCAACTAGGACCGGCTTCGGTGTCGGATCAGCTACGCGTGAGGCTCTTTTCACAGTCCTCACGGGATCGGCTTTTGGATGGTACACCTCTTTGCCAGCAAACTCCATCCGGTCTTGGAAGCAATTGGAAGAACAGTTCCATATGCAATACCATTCGAAGCTTCCGAGTCCGGCATTGCCGATCTAGCACAACTACGTCAGAAGCGCGGGGAAACGGTGACAGAATACATCCAGCGCTTCAGGAATCTTAGGAACCGATGTTATTCGGTTCGTATAACTGAAAAGGAAGCAGCCGAGTTGGCAGTAGCAGGCCTTGCAACACAGCTCAAGGACATGGCCTCCCAAGCAGATTATCCCTCGCTGGCGCACATGGTTCAGAAACTATCAGCATATGAACAGCGCCACCCCGACCTGTACCAAGACAAGTTCAAGCGTGCAGTAGTTATGGTCGATACGGAGGAGGATGAAGTGCCTGCGGGAGGCCAAGAGATAGCAGTGGCTGAGTGGACTCAGGGGGGAACCCCTGTGGCCTGCAAATGGGTAAAGCCACCAGTGGCCGCCTGTGGGATTTGATTTTGACGTGACCAAGACTCGAACAAATTTTCGACCTCCTCGCTCAAGGAGAAACAAGCTTGACGGTTCCCGAAGGTCTCAAGTTCCCCACGGCAAAAGAGCTAAACGGAAAGCCATACTGCAAATTCCACAACTCGCTTTCCCATGCCACCAACGACGGCCGGGTGTGGCGTCAGCACATCCAAGCGGCGATAGAGAAGGGGCGGCTAATTTTCAACCAGTACGCCATGAAGGTCGACACCCAACCCTTCCCCGCCGTTAACATGGTGGAAATCACCTACCCTGAAGGTTGCCAGCCAGGTCCCTCGTTCAGCATCAACATGGTAGGACCCGGAAACCACTCGGCAAAGATGGAGATGAGGGCAGCTGCTCTCACAAAGAAGGATACAGAAGAGGCCGCTCCACGCGATCGGCTCCGTCATGATGGCAAGCGCTATGTCACAGAGGGAGAGGTGAAGAATATAAGATATCAGCGACCCCTCTCCGATCACCTCCTCAACAAATATGTGAGTCAGTATGACCAACGCCGACGGTCCAATTACGATGATAGAGGAGATCGTTTGGCTAGAGAAGCCAGAAGATATCGTCGGCAGTATCACGATGAGGAGGAGCACGAGCGCTGTGCCACGGAAGCATCAAGGGAGCAAGATGACAACGCCGGCATTGGGACCGCCCCTTCTTCGTACACCGCTGGGATTCAGGAATGAGCCGATTGCCCACAATCGGCAATTGCCCGTAATGCAACCGAAAAAGAAGGAGGCAGCCAACGTGTCCGTGTTCGAGCGCCTAGGGCCTCTCCCGCCACAAAGCAAACGCGCCGAGTCACCTCGTTGGGCAGATCTTGAGGATTCGGAGGACGAGGGAGAAGTGGAAGAAGATAGGTACCACCGGCCAAGGTGGTGCCCCGACGGACTCAGCCGTTCCCAAAAGCGCAGGGTTCAGCGATTGCGCGGCCCGGAGGAAGCCGAAAGGTTGTACCTGCACACGCTAAGGAAGGCACGACCTGATCTGGCTGCAAAGGTTCAGCGAACCCTGGATGAAGAGGGTCGTCCACGGAAAATGGAGTGGCGCCCCAAACAGAAGAAAGCCGATGATGAGACATCGGCTGGCACAAACATGGTACTCGTCTTGCCGATAGAGCTTAGCGCTCCACGACTCTACGGAGCACTCAAGGTGGACGACAGCAAGCGCATCAAGTCAGAGGTTGGGTTGGTTTTATCCAGCCTGACCAAGTAGCAAGATCGAACCAATGAGCAAACCAGGAGAGGCTGATCCTTGTGATCGGCCCCAAAAATTTACGAAGGGGACTTACAAAACCTTCAACGGGCAAGCAACGTGGAGGCCGATTCCAGCAATCGGCCAAAATTATCCTCACCCACCATTCTGCCTGGGTTCAACATGTTATCCAACAGAGCCGATACCATCAATTCTCTTGACAGAATCGGCTCGGGGGGGCACCCAGGTAGATAAGAAGCATCTCATCTTTTGGTGATGGGTATTGGAATATGGGGGCCGATGCACAGGTCGGCTGTAAAAAAAAAAACGAAAGTGAAAATTCGAAAATTTTCGAACATAGCCGATGCAGCAGGCATCGACTTAAGGATATAACAGCCGATGCATGGCCATCGACTCAAGGGAGATTTCTTCAAGGACAATGTCAATGGCGTGCGGATCAGGTCAAGGATGGATTACATCAGGTCCATCAAAGGAAAGGAGCCTATCTGGCCGGCAGAACCGAAGAAACTCGGGGCAGCTCACCTTGAGGGCTCTCTCGCTTTGGGAAGCCGATGTATGTTTAAATCGGTTAGCTCGGCATAAGGAGCTCCCTCGACATGATCGAGCCTAGGTCCATACAGCTCGTTTTGCCTCGGCTAAGACTCGGGGGCAACAAGCCTAGAAGATGCCCCGTTTTTAAAGAGCCGATTAGAGTCACCTCTGGCTGCGGCCGCATCATGGTCGTCTCGGGGAGGAACTGGGAAGGAAAAGCCGTCGTCTTGTACAGTGGTTTGGACCGTGCCGTGGCTGCAAGAAAAGGAAAGAAGTCCGACGCGTTGCTATCGGTCTTAGCATGACAAACGGAGGAAATGAAATTGGAGCGATTAAAGAATGAATGGAAAAGAACAATTTCATTAATTCCAAGGAGCGGCTTTACAAGAAAGAGCCGATGGCTCTCAAAAGAGGGATCTGGTGCCTAGTGCACTGCTACTACTAGTCCTATACTACTAGTCGTCGCTGTCCTCGTCATCGCCGCCGTCAACGTCGTCGGCGCTCGCTCCCGTGGAGCTCCTCGTCGCCGCTGCCCCAGCCCTTGGCCGGAGCCTCTTCCTCCTCGTCATCGTCATCATCCTCGCTGTCCGCCCGGAGCGGAAGCGCTTGGTCGGCGGATACCCGATGGAGGAGGAGGAGTCATCCTCCTCCTCTTCCTCTTCGTCATCATCTTCGTCCTCGCCGTCCGCCCACATGTGGGGGCGCTTCTTCGGCGGGAGCCGGGCGGAAGGGGAGGCCTTGGCCTTCGCCGCTTCTCCTTCTTTCTCCTCCTTGTCGCAGGAGAAGGGATTCGCTGCGGGGTGGAGGCTGCCCTCGTTCTTCTTCTTCGGCGAAGATTGGGGGAAGAGTTTTGAGAAGGAAGAGGAAGAGGAAGACATTGCTACATGAGGAGAGGGTTTTTTGGTGCCGATAGCTGGGATGGAATAGAGGATAGAGAGAGCTAACTAGTCGGCACGGTTAAATAATGAGAAATCTGGTGAAGGTTTAATGCCATTACAGCTTCCAAGGGATCGATGCTAAAGCTGTCAGAATTTTTAGGGAAGCTGGGAAGATAGGGCATAATGATGACGGATGTCGTAACGGCTCTGCTCTCGCCACGACATGACCCTTCGAAGGGAAAGCATAATGATTTTGGAAATGTTATTTCCAAAACCAGGGGGCATGTGTTATCACCAGATTTTAGACAAATCCAGAGGTGGGCCGGGCTTGGAAGATTACATGTGGAAGATTTCTAAAGCGGCCTGGCACGAAGGGTTTTGGGCTAAATTGCCCGTGTATCTTTATTTAGTAGTTTATTGTTTTAGATAAGGAGATAGAATCTTAGTCGTGCACGGTTTAGTGCATGCCCACATTAGAAAGTCCCCTAGACTATAAATATGTACCTAGGGTTTATGGAATAAACAACAACTCACGTTCAACCCCAAAAACAAACCAATCTCGGTGCATCGCCAACTCCTTCGTCTCGAGGGTTTCTATCGTGAAGCGACATGTCGCCTAGATCGCATCTTGCGATCTAGGCAAGCACAAGCCCCACGTTGTTCATGCGTTGCTCGTATCGAAGCGCTTTTGATGGCGAGCAACGTAGTTATCATTAGATGTGTTAGGGTTAGCATTGTTCTTCGTTTAAGCATGCTTACGTAGTGCAACCCTTGCATATCTAGCCGCCCTCACGCCTATCTCAGTGTGGGGGCGGCACCCCGCTTGATCATTATTTAGTAGATCTGATCCGTTACGATTGCTCCTTGTTCTACAAGGATTAGTTTAATATCCGCAATAGTTAGGCCTTACAAAGGGGGGAGGATCCGGTGGCACGTAGGGTGGCGTTCGCAAGTCCTAAACGGGATGTTCCTAGGATCAACTTCATGTTGGTTTTCTCGGCCTTGTTTAGGATCGGCTTACGAGCACCGTGCGTGGCCGCAAGGCCCAACCTGGAGTAGGATGATCCGATTATGCGGTGAAAACCCTAAATCGTCGTAGATCTCATTAGCTTCATCTTGATCAAGCAGGACCACCAAGTATTCGTGCACCCCGTACGGATCATGGGTGGATCGGCTCTTTGAGCCGATTCACAGGATAACCTGAGAGCCGATCGAGGCTCATATTTAACGTTTACATGTATGCCCTGCAGGAAACTAAGCGAGGCATCCTCATCACCTTCCCCGACCAGGTATAGGTCAGGTGGCACGCCCTTGCACTTCGCAACGCCGCGTGTGACCGAAGAGCATTGCGGGCCGTCGTCGGAGGGGTCTCGACCAGCCGCAGCTCTAGGCTCCCCCGGCTCTACAGGTGTTGACAAGGCCGCCGCCCGCCGGTGGGTTTTGGCAGCCAACAAGTATGATGCAATATGATCAAGGAGAGTGAAAGTTCTAAGCTTGGGGATGCCCCGGTGGTTCACCCCTGCATATTCTAAGAAGACTCAAGCGTTTAAGCTTGGGGATGCCCAAGGCATCCCCTTCTTCATCGACAACATTATCAGGTTCCTCCCCTGAAACTATATTTTTATTCCGTCACATCTTATGTACTTTGCTTGGAGCGTCAGCTTGTTTTTGTTTTTTGTTTTGTTTGAATAAAATGGATCCTAGCATTCACTTTATGGGAGAGAGACACGCTCCGTCTGTAGCATATGGACAAATATGTCCTTAGGCTCTACTCATAGTATTCATGGCGAAGTTTCATCTTCGTTAAATTGTTATATGGTTGGAATTGGAAAATGCTACATGTAGTAACTCTAAAATGTCTTGGATAATTTGATACTTGGCAATTGTTGTGCTCATGTTTAAGCTCTTGCATCATATACTTTGCACCCATTAATGAAGAAATACTTAGAACTTGCTAATTTGGTTTGCATATTTAGTTTCTCTAGAGTCTAGATAACATCTAGTATTGAGTTTTGAACAACAAGGAAGACGGTATGGAGTCTTATAATGTTTACCATATGTCTTTTATGTGAGTTTTGCTGTACCGTTCATCCTTGTGTTTGTTTCAAATAACCTTGCTAGCCTAAACCTTGTATTGAGAGGGAATACTTCTCATGCATCCAAAATACTTGAGCCAACCACTATGCCATTTGTGTCCACCATACCTACCTACTACATGGTATTTATCCACCATTCCAAAGTAAATTGCTTGAGTGCTACCTTTAAAATTCCATCATTCACCTTTGCAATATATAGCTCATGGGACAAGTAGCTTAAAAACTATTGTGGTATTGAATATGTACTTATGCACTTTATCTCTTATTAAGTTGCTTGTTGTGCGATAACCATGCTTCTGGGGACGCCATCAACTATTCTTTGTTGAATATCATGTGAGTTGCTATGCATGTCCGTCTTGTCCGAAGTAAGAGAGATCTACCACCTTTATGGTTGGAGCATGCATATTGTTAGAGAAGAACTTTGGGCCGCTAACTAAAGCCATGATTCATGGTGGAAGTTTCAGTTTGGACATATATCCTCAATCTCATATGAGAATAATAATTGTTGCCACATGCTTATGCATTAAAGAGGAGTCCATTATCCGTTGTCCATGTTGTCCCGGTATGGATGTCTAAGTTGAGAATAATCAAAAGCGAGAAATCCAAAATGCGAGCTTTCTCCTTAGACCTTTGTACGAGCGGCATGGAAGTACCCCATTGTGACACTTGGTCAAAACATGTGCATTGCAAAGATCCGGTAGTCCAAGTTAATTAGGACAAGGTGCGGGCACTATTAGTATACTATGCATGAGGCTTGCAACTTGTAAGATATAATGTACATAACTCATATGCTTTATTACTACCGTTGACAAAATTGTTTCATGTTTTCAAAATAAAAGCTCTAGCACAAATATAGCAATCGATGCTTTCCTCTTTGAAGGACCATTCTTTTTACTTTTATGTTGAGTCAGCTCACCTATTTCTCTCCACCTCAAGAAGCAAACACTTGTGTGAACCGTGCATTGATTCCTACATACTTGCATATTGTACTTGTTATATTACTCTATGTTGACAATTATCCATGAGATATACATGTTACAAGTTGAAAGCAACCGCTGAAACTTAATCTTCCTCTGTGTTGCTTCAATGCCTTTACTTTGATTTATTGCTTTATGAGTTAACTCTTATGCAAGACTTATTAATACTTGTCTTGAAGTACTATTCATGAAAAGTCTTTGCTTTATGATTCACTTGTTTACTCATGTCATTACCATTGCTTTGATCGCTACATTCACTACATATGTTTACAAATAGTATGATCAAGGTTATGATGGCATATCACTTCGTAAATTATCTTTGTTATCGTTTTACCTCGCTCGGGACGAGCGTAACTAAGCTTGGGGATGCTTGATACGTCTCCGACGTATCGATAATTTCTTATGTTCTATGCCATATTATTGATGATACCTACATGTTTTATGCACACTTTATGTCATATTCGTGCATTTTCCGGAACTAACCTATTAACAAGATGCCGAAGTGCCGTCTCGTTTTCTCGCTGTTTTTGGTTTCAGAAATCCTAGTAACGAAATATTCTCGGAATTGGACGAAACGAAGACCCGTGGGCCTATTTTTCCACGGAGCTTCCGTAAGACCGAAGAGCATACGAAGTGGGGCCACGAGGTGGCGACACCACAAGGCGGCGCGGCCAAGGGGGCCCGCGCCGCCCTATGGTGTGGGCCCTCGTCGTGCCCCCGACTCTGCCCTTCCGCCTACTTAAAGCCTCCGTCGCGAAACCCCTGAGGCGAAAAAACCACGATACGGAAAACCTTACTGAGACGCCGCCGATCCCATCTCGGGGGATTCTGGAGATCTCCTCCGGCACCCTGCCGGAGAGGGGATTCATCTCCCGGAGGAATCTACACCGCCATGGTCGCCTCCGGAGTGATGAGTGAGTAGTTCACCCGTGGACTATGGGTCCATAGCAGTAGCTAGATGGTTGTCTTCTCCTCATTGTGCTTCATTGTTGGATCTTGTGAGCTGCCTAACATGATCAAGATCATCTATCTGTAATTCTATATGTTGTGTTTGTCGGGATCCGATGGATAGAGAATACCATGTCATGTTAATTATCAAGTTATTACATATGTGTCGTTTATGATCTTGCATGCTCTCCGTTACTAGTAGAGGCTCTGGCCAAGTTTTTGCTTTTAACTCCAAGAGGGAGTATTTATGCTCGATAGTGGGTTCATGCCTCGCATTGACACCTGGGACGAGTGACGTAAAGTTCTAAGGTTGTGTTGTGCTCGTTGCCACTAGGGATAAAACATTGGCGCTATGTCCGAGGATGTAGTTGTTGATTACATTACGCACCATACTTAATGCAATTGTCTGTTGTTAGCAACTTAATACCGGAGGGGGTTCGGATGATAACCTGAAGGTGGACTTTTTAGGCATAGATGCAGCTGGATGACGGTCTATGTACTTTGTCGTAATACCCAATTAAATCTCACTATACTTATCATGTCATGTATGTGCATTGTTATGCCCTCTCTATTTGTCAATTGCCCGACTGTAATTTGTTCACCCAACATGCTTTTATCTTATGGGAGAGACACCTCTAGTGAACTGTGGACCCCGGTCCATTCTTTAATACTGAAATACAAATCTCGCTGCAATACTTGTTTTTACTATTTTCTCTCGCAAACAATCATCTTCCACACAATACGGTTAATCCTTTGTTACAGCAAGCTTCGGTGAGATTGACAACCTCACCGTTTCGTTGGGGCAAAGTACTTTGGTTGTGTTGTGCAGGTTCCACGTTGGCGCCGGAATCCCCGGTGTTGCGCCGCACTACATCCCGCCGCCATCAACCTTCAACGTGCTTCTTGGCTCCTCCTGGTTCGATAAACCTTGGTTTCTTTCTGAGGGAAAACTTGCTGTTGTGCGCATCATACCTTCCTCTTGGGGTTGCCCAACGAACGTGTGAAATACACGCCATCAACCACCACCACCACCACCTCACCGCCCAACCCGCCCACTTCCGCATCGCCGCCCTCGCAGCCGCCGCCCTCCACGGGAGTCGCGGCATCCATGGCGGAGGCCTCCGACGTCGCTCCCCTCCTCTCGCAGCAGGAGCTCTCGACGGCCATCCTCGATCTCGCCACCGTGGTCCAAGGCATCCGCCTGTACCTGATCGGCAGCCAGGGGATGACCACGCCGCCGCAGCCACCGGCCATCGCCGCCTCCTCGGCCGCGTTGACATTTCCGCCCTTCCAGGGCGTGCCCGCCCCGCCCCCGGCCTCGTCGCCCCGAGCGCCGTGGTCGCCGTGGCAGTCGACCCCCAGCGCCGGGCCCGCCTCGTTTCCCCAGGGCGTACCCATCCAACAGGTGCCGTTCCCGCCATCGCCCTCGCGGCTCCCAGCTTGGTTGACCGCGATGGTGCCCCCGCCCGTCTACCCGACCGCGTCTGCGCCTCCTCCCGTCTACACGACCGTAGGGGACCATTGGAGGCCCTCCTTCCCGGAGCCGGCATCCTCGCGCTTTGCGGAGCCCTACGCCGGCCACGCGGAGTACCCTGGACAGGGCGCCGCCGCACCAACCCCCCACGCTACGCCAAGCTCGACTTCGCCACGTACGACAGCGTAGAGGACCCCTCAACTGGCTCAACCAATGCGAGCAGTTCTTCCGCGGGAAGCACACCCTCGCCTCGGACCGTACCTGGCTCGCCTCGTACCACCTCCGCGGCACCACCCAGAAAAGGTACAACTCCCTCGAGCAGGACGAGGGCAGCATGCCCCCATGGGACCGGTTCCGCGAGCTCTGCCTTCTACAATTCGGTTCTTCGATTCGCGGCAGTCGCTTGGCGAAACTTGGGTGTTTGGCCTTCACCACCACAGTGCAGGACTTCGCCGACCGCTTCCAGGCCCTCGCGTGCCACGCCCCCGGGGTGACAGGGCAGCAGCGCGCCGACCTCTTCGTTGGCGGCCTCCCCGACCACATCCGTGTGGACGTGGAACTCCAGGCCCCGCAGGACCTCCAGACGGTGATGCACTACGCGCGCGCTTATGAGCATCGCGTCCAGGCGGTTCAGTAGGCGCCCCCGGCCCATGGAGGACGCACCACTCGTCCTCCACCAACGACCGCGGCTGCCAACCGCTCGACCCCGACTGGGACGGAAAACCCCGCACCAGCGGCTACTCGCACGTTCCGACGACTTACCCCGGCGGAGCAGGTCGAACGCCGCCGCCTTGGGCTCTGCTTCAACTGCGACGAGCCCTACGCGCCCGGCCACGTGTGTCTGTGCCTCTTCTACCTGGAGACAGTCGACGCGGACGAGGCTGACGCGTCACCCGAGATAGTCGACGCGACGGCTCCACCCGAGCCGGCCGAGTCGACGCCCACGACCGCCAAGGCTTTCGTCGTCTCCCTGCACGTGCTCGCCGGCATCCGCCACGAGCGCATGATGCTACTGCAGGTCACGATCCACGGCGAGACCCTGGTGGCGTTGTTGGACACGGGCTCCACGCATAACTTCCTGCCCGCCGCCACCATGCGTCGCCTTGCTCTACAGCCGACGGGTGGGGATCACCTTCGCGTGACCGTGGCCAACGGTGACCGCCTTCACTGCCACGGCTTGGCCCAGCATGTGCCCCTCACCATCGGCGACAATCACTTCACCATCACGTGCGCCGGCATCGACTTGGGCTGCTTCGACTTCATCCTTGGCGTCGACTTTCTGCGGACGCTCGATCCCATCCTGTGGGACTTCGACGCCCTGACGATGACGTTCTGGCACCAGGGACACCGCATCCGTTGGGAGGGCCTCGGGGGCGCCGCTCCAGCCCCTCAGCTTCAGCTCGTCTCCGGGGATGATGACGCCGAGCAGCCCTGCTGACCCACCTCCTACAACAGCACGGTGACATCTTCGAGGAGCCGCAAGCCCTGCCGCCCCACGGGAGTGCGACCACCGTATCCACCTCCTGCCGGGTTCGACACCGGTGGCGGTGCGACTGTACCGCTATCCACAGCTACAGAAGGACGAACTGGAGTGTCAGTGCGCGCTCATTCTTGCCGCGGGCATCATCAGGATCTCCATGTCGCCGTTCTCAGCGCCGGTGCTGCTCGTGCGGAAGTCGGATGGCACGTGGCATTTCTGCATCGACTACCGCGCCCTCAACGCCCTGACACTCAAGGACAAGTTCCCGATCCCGGTGGTCAACGAGCTCCACGGGGCGCGGTTCTTCACCAAGCTCGACCTCCGGTCGGGCTATCATCAGGTGCGCATGCACCCGGAGGACATTGCCAAGACGGAGTTCCGGACCCATCATGGCCACTTCGAGTTCGTGGTGATGCCCTTCGGCCTCACCAACGCGCCAGCGACCTTCCAGGCCCTGATGAACGACGTCCTCCGCCCATACTTACGCCGGTTTGTGCTGGTTTTTTTGATGACCTATTAATCTACAACACATCGTGGGCGGAGCACATCCAGCATATCGCCATCGTCTTCAACGAGCTTCGAGCGCATCGTCTTCACCTTAAGCGCTCGAAGTGCTCGTTCGGGACGACCTCGGTGGCCTGCCTCGGACATGTCATCTCCGCCGATGGGGTGGCGATGGATGCGGACAAGGTGGCGGTCGTCGCCACCTGGCTGACGCCGCATTCACCGCGCGCCCTACGCAGGTTCCTGGGCCTCGCCGGGTACTACCGAAAGTTCATCCGGGAGTTTAGCCTCATCGCCTCGCTGCTCACGCGCCTGCTGCGGCGCGATGCCTTCGCTTGGGACGACAAGGCTACCGCTGCCTTCGAGGCCCTGAAGGGGGACCTCACCACGGGCCCCGTACTCCCGATGCCGGACTTAGACATGTCGTTTATCGTCGACTGCGACGCCTCGGGAGCGGGGTTCGGTGCCATCCTACACCAGGGCGACGGGCCGCTCGCCTACTTCAGCCGGCCGTTCGCTGCACGTCACCTCAAGCTCGCGGCATACGAGCAGGAACACATTGGCTTGGTACAGGAAGTGCGCCACTGGCGACCCTACCTATGGGGGCGCTCGTTCCGTGTGCGCACGGACCACTACAGCCTTAAGTTCCTCCTAGAACAGCGGCTGTCGAGGGTGCCACAGCTCCAGTGGATCAACAAGCTCTTCGGCTTCGACTTCACAATGGAGTACCACACTAGGCGCCTCAACACCGTGGCCGACGCCCTGTCTCGCCGCAACGCCGAGCCTAACACTGCCGAGGTCACATCGGAGGGGCGGCTGCTATGCATCCGCTCGGGACCATCCTTCGCCCTCTTCGACCTCATCCGTGAGGCTACCACGACCGACCCATGGCGCCTCGTCTACGGTCTCCTCCTCCATGGGTGACGGGTGTTCGTGCCCGACCACGACGACCTCCGTCATCAGGTTGATAAGGGGAATCCCAGCAGATCCTCCTAGAGTGTTGCCCGATCTTTCACATCGAGAACCTGGGGTAGTAAATCCTCCCAACAACGCGATGAATGCATCCTGGAGAATAGGGAACGAATCCAGCAAGCAACGGATCGATGAACAATACGCCTCAAACCTTGAGCTAGATAATCCTTGATGGACACAAGAACCTTCGCAGCGGATATAATAGATAAACGGCAGCGCCGTACCCCCGGAGGGATGATACACATGAACATACGCAATGGGGAAAACCCTAATCTTTAGTCTAAAACTTGAACCACCTAAACCCTAGCAATCCCTCCACCTTATATGGGGGGAGGTGGCCGGCCAGCCCTTGCTGGGCTGGGGCGCCCCACTATGGGCCTAACCCTAGTTTGACTCAGACAGGCCCAAGTCAAACAGACACAACTTAAAACCCTAGATGGCCCACCACATGACCTGGCTACATTATTCCCTAATAATAACACTAAGATATAATAATGGTACAACCTTAGACTTAATCCTCGTATCAATGGATGTCCTAGTGTACCAGGCCTAGATATCCATATCATCCTCCCCTTCTTCAAAAGCGTTGTCCCCAACACGTGAGGGTCTTCTAGAAAAAGGTGACGTGATATGAACATGGCACGTCCTCGCCGTCCTCAAGTCTTGCTTGCCTTCGACACCACATCCTCCCTCGCGGCCTGCTTGACTTGATACAGCACTTGGCGCCTCCTTTCTTCTCCACATGAGCTTGGACTTCGGCGCCAATACCTTCTTCTTGCGAGGTTTTGATGGACCCCTGTGTCGGTGAAGATGACCCTGCACAAGATGTGTAATGCCTGGGCCACATAAATGTCTCACACGTCCATCCTTGCCTCGATGCATCCGCGGTGTCGCGGAAAACTGGACTGCAGTACTCCTAACACGGTAGTGCCGCTGCCCACTGTCTCCACTGACGCGCTTGCCTCCCACTCCCCCAACGCGCATCTGCGCCATATGTACTGGCACATCATCAGCACAAACATCATCAGTATGTATACTGGCATCAACGCAAATTGGAACTGTAGTACATGCTGCAACATCCACATCAACAACAAGTGTAGCTTCATCCGGCTTGTCACCAACAAGAACTGGCTTGTCATCTACATGCATGGTTGAAACATCACCACCATCAATGCTCGGAACATCATGCACCTCTTGCTGCATTTTGGCTTGTGCAACTTCTCTTTATGCACTACTAACTCCACATCGGATTTGATATGATCATCACCCATAGGCTTCAAGGTCTGCTGTTTTCCACCATGCATAAAAGAATATGTATTTGCTCTCCCAGCATGTGTCACATTGCGATCATACTGCCAAGGACGCCCAAGTAGCAATCCACACACCTCCAATGGAAATACATTGCACTCTATCTCATCAACATAATCATCAACTGCAAATGGCACACGCACCTTGTGAGTAATCTTCAGCATACCACAGCTATTCAACCACTCAAGACGCTTAGGTTCAGGAAGACGCCATGTAGACAACCCCAATGCTGCCACCATCTCCTTGCTTATGCCATTAGTACAGCTACCACCATCAATCATCAACTTGCAAACCTTGCCCTTGATAAAACACTAAGTCTGAAACAAACTCCACCTCTGACCCTTGTCAACTGTCTTGCAAGCATCATCTTGTACCTTCTTGAGTTGCATATTCAGCCCGCTCAATGGTACATCCTCCTCAACAGTCACAGTAGTGCTCTTGGTATCAGAGCCAGGTTTCCTGTCCTCAGTGACTGTCTGTACTGGAACAACCTCCTCGACGGTAGTGTTAGAGCACACCACCTCCTTTGTAGGAGACGAAATAGACATAGCCATAGCTTCCTTGGAACATAGCTGCGACCTCTCGCCAACCTCAGCCGGCGATGACACAACCCGAAGTGGCTGTTTGAGGGTCTTCACATGCATTGTAGGCTTGTTACCAAACACAAAACACGCACGTAAGAATTCCCGAAAATCAAACCAAGTTGCAGCCATAATGCCATTCACACGCATCTCCTTGTTCCACCAACTGTGTATCTCTTCATCCACACGACGAATAGCAATTACCAACCGTGTAGAAACATCCAAGAATTCATAAATACCACACCTTTGCAAACCCTGGTGTATATGACTTTCCCACAACTCATAATCTGAAACTGATGCATAATGATGAAGTTTCCACTTGACCTTAGTCTCAGCAAATGACACACCGTGTAATATATCAAGAAAATCATTAAAAACATCTCCAGACCGTTTGCCTGAAACACACCACTTCCCATGAAAATCACCAGGAAATGATAGCACCCCGGAAGAAGATGTCGGAAACAAAGCATTAGCAGCAGCAATGGCTGGCCCGGCCCAGTACCCGGTTGGACCGGCCTAGGCACCGGTTGAACCGGTCCAGGGTCCGGTTGGACCGGCCTGGGAGCCGGTTGGTCCGGCCCAGAGCCCGGTCTGACCGGCCTGGACACCGGCTGGAGCGGCCGACTCCCCTGGACTTGGCCTGGCTGGCACCAGCCTGGGGTCTGGTCTGGGCTGGGGTGCCCGGCCTGGGCCCCGGTTTGGCCGGGTCTAGGACCGGCCCGGCCGGTCCTGGGTCCGGTTGAGCGGTCCGGAAACCGGATCTGGTCGCGAATCTGCGTCTTCTTCCCGATTCCAACCTCGATTTTTCGCGATTTTGACCTCCAAAACAGCCATGGATGACCTGCAAACTGCACAACAACAACTCCAAACTTCCTCCAACCAACCTCCTTCGGCCGAGAGCCAAACTCCTCCGATCTAGAGCCAACCTTCTCCGATGCAAACCGATCTAGATGAGATCGATCAACAAAACCTCGCCGTGAGCAACCGAGAAATCTGATACCACCTGATAAGGGGAATCCCAACAGATCCTCCTAGAGTGTTGCCCGATCTTTCATAGGGAGAACCTGGGGTAGTAAATCCTTCCAACAACGCGATGAACACAGCCTGGAGAAGAGGGAGTGAATCCAGCAAGCAATGGATCGATGAATGATACGCCTCAAACCTTGAGCTAGACAATCCTTGATAAACACAAGAACCTTCGCAGCGGATATAATAGATAAACGGCAGCGCCGTACCCCCGGAGGGATGATACACGTGAACACACGCAATGGGGAAAACCCTAATCTTTAGTCTAAAACTTGAACCACCTAAACCCTAGCCATCCCTCCACCTTATATGAGGGGTAGGTGGCCGGCCAGCCCTTGCTGGGCTGGGGCGCCCCACTATGGGCCTAACCCTAGTTTGACTCAGACAGGCCCAAGTCAAACAGACACAACTTAAAACCCTAGATGGCCCACCACATGACCTGGCTACATTATCCCCTAATAATAACACTAAGATATAATAATGGTACAACCTTAGACTTAATCCTCGTATCAATGGCTGTCCTAGTGTACCAGGCCTGGATATCCATATCACAGGTGCTGCTGATGGCTCATTCCGCGGGTCGTGAGGGTGTCCAAAAGACCCTCCACCGCCTCTGCGCCGACTTCTACGTCCCTGGTGATTGGGCCATGGTCCAGGACTGGGTGCTTTCGTGTGAGATGTGCCAGCGCAACAAGACGGAGACTTTGCGACCAGCCGGCGTGTTGCAGCCACTCGATGTGCCTTCGCAGGTGTGGGCCCACATCTCCATGGACTTCATCGAGGGCCTCCCTAAGGTGGGTGCAAGTCCGTCATCCTCACGCTCGGCCATCCCTACACGGCCTTGTCGGTGGCCCGCGCCTTCTTCGACGACATCGTCCGCCTCCACCCATTCTGTCGGTGGACCCGGCGACGGCGCGGACGGTGGCTGCAGGAGAGCTCCTCGTCACCCGCGACGAGATGCTCGCCGAGGTGCGGTAGCGTCTCGTCCAGGCCCAGCAGCTCGCCAAGTACTACTATGACGGCCGCCACCGCGAGGTGGAGTACGCGGTGGGCGACTGGGTGTGGTTGCGCCTACTGCACCGCTCCCACCAGTCCCTGGACCCGCGCGCGAAGCGCAAGCTTGGTCCTCGCTATGCGGGGCCCTTCATCATCTTGGAGCGTATTGGGACCCTGGCGTATCGCCTTCAGCTGCCCGCCGGGGCGCGCATTCACGACGTCTTCCACGTGGGGCTGCTCAAGCCCTACCGTGGCACGCCGCCGGACGTCACGCCACCACTTCCGCCGACTGCAGATGGCCATTTGCTTCCTAGCCCGGCCAAGGTGTTGCGCGCCCAGCTGCGTCGTGATGCTTGGTACTTGTTGGTGCAGTGGGAGGGACTTCCGGCCGAAGAGGCGGCTTGGGAACCGCGTGATGAGTTCCAGCAGCATTATCCAGACTACCAGCTCGAGGATGAGCTGTTTGCGCAGGTGGGGAGAGATGTTATGACCGGCCTGGTTTACCGCCGGAGGAGGCCCACCGGACAGGCCTAGTTAGGGGCTTAGCCCAATTATCTATTTCCATTATAAATAAGAGTTGTAATTGGATTTCTGAGATTAAGCAATAAACATATATTTGTTGCCGACTCCTCAAGGAGTCGGACTTACAACCCTAACCGCCGCCTCTGTTCAGCCACCGCCGCCTCCCTCACGCTCGCACGACGGCACCCTGCCGCAGGCGCTCTCGCCTCCGCACACACACAATCCCTTCCTACCCCTATAACCTCCGTTCTAGACCGGGTAGATTAGCTGATTCTACCACATTGTCTCAATTGTCAACCAGACACGGCTAATCACGACACTTAGTGGTGGATCTATGGTGGTCTTGACTCATCATTTTTCCAGAGTCGGTTTCGCTGGTGCCCTAGACCAGCAGGTCAGTCCCTTCCTTTATTTCCCTTGACCTCTGTGGCTCCGGTGTCTTCTTTTCCTACTGGTCACCGCCGCCCCACTGGCTACTCCACCGCCGAGCTCCCCTGCTATGCGTGGCTCCAACTGATTTCCTCCTCATCCATGATACTCGACGACATGAGGCAGCCACCTGCGTGCCACGCAAGAAGGTGATGTATAGGCTGCATAAGGGGGCGGGGGCTTCAATCTGAGGTGAGCTGCCTCCGATTTGTCGTGTGGGGGGGTTCGTTGCGGCCTTGGTGCCGTGGCCACGATACCACGCTTTAGCCCCGCCTCTCATCGTGCTCCAGTCCATCCACGACCGCCATCATCTCTTGATTGGTTTCTCAAATCACTACAGGAATGGTGACAGATGCCGACGGCCAGAGTGTACGCCGACGGCTTTTTATCGGGGCCGTCGGCGTACGGCCTCGCCGGGGCAGCTCACGAACCCGACCGTCGGCGTACGAACACCGTCGGCGTAGAGGAGGCTACGCCGAGGGCAGCCGTCGGCGTCACCTTGGCCCTCGGCGTAGCACCGGCATCGCCTCCGGCCCAGCCGCGCGCCGTCGACGCCCGCTCACGGCGTCACTCAGACGCCGACGGCCACCCTCGGCATAGGGCATGGACACCCTATGCCGACGGTCACCCTCGGCATATAGTATTTTTTTATTTTTTTTATTTTTTTCCCTCTCTCATATTACTTTATAATATGTTTCTATTATTTATTTACTAGTATGAATTATGTAAAAAATGGTTCTATTTTTTAAGAATTCGTAGATGGCATATGTAGGTCCCATGCATGGGTGACGCTCTTCGCAGACGGGTCAACCGGAGCCACTAGGCCCAACATTTGCTATCGATGTACATATGGGTAGATCCGCGGGGTCCCCGCCCTACGGTTTCCCGAACCCTAACCCTAACTGTAACCCTAACTCTAACCCTAACTCTAACCCTAACCGTAACCCTAACTCTAGCCCTAACCCTAACCCTAGGGTTTCCACATACATTGCTAACTCTAACCCTAACCCTAACTCTAGCCCTAACCCTAACCCTAGGGTTTCCACATACATTGCTAACTCTAACCCTAACCTAACCCTAACTCTATCCCTAACCCTAGGTTTTCCACATACATTGCTAACCCTAACTATAACCCTAACAGATCACTTGGTAAAACCCTAACCCTAGGGGTCCCGCCCTAGGGTTTCCCAAGAAACAGATCACCGGAGCGTCAGAATTGTTGGAAAACTTGCTTCTGCCCCTAACATACATGTACAAGTGTGATGTAAGGTTTGGCTAACCTTGGATGTACCCGGCGTTGACGATTTCCGCATAATGGGCTACCGAGTTGGTAAAATCCAGGATCTCGTATGTGGAAACCCCCACCATGGCTCGAACGGAGCCTATTTTATGGTAAAGTATGCCCAACCTATGGTTTCCATGTACATATGTCCTAAACAAAGCAAAATAAATAAAAAAGTCCACTGGTAAACCCTCGCACGGAGAAAGCTATAGGGGTAGATGTGTGGGGTCCCCGCCCTAGGGTTTTCCAAGTTACGTGACCACCGGAGCGTCGGAATCGCTGGAAAACTTGTGTGTGCCCACATGGCATGCACAAAAGTGATTTGAGATGGTTTTATATCCAAGGCTACCCCCAGGTGTGTCCGGCTTCTCGGACGGGGGTTACTACACTTAGGCGGATTCCCGCATGTATAGGGGGAACTCCCTCGGAGGTGAACCGGAGAGAAACTTGAGATCATATGTGATGATCCTTGTTTCCAAATGTACCTATGACCTAACCAAGCTCAAATGGAGGCATATGCCCACCGGGGACCCCCGATGGGATGCAGTCAAAGGGGTAGACCGCGCGGTCAACAGAACTAGGGTTTCATCGGAAATCGAGCATCCGATCAAGGGAATGGCCCCAAAACTTGTGTGTGTCCACATGGAATGCACAAAAGTGATTTGAGATGGTTTTATATCCAAGGCTACCCCCGAGTGTGTCCGGCTTCTCGGACGGGGGTTCCTACACTTAGGCGAGATTATGCATGTATAGGGGAACTCCTCGGAGTTGAACCGGAGAGAAACTTGGGATCATATGTGATGATCCTTGTTTCCACATGTACCTATGACCTAACCAAGCTCAAATGGAGGCATATGCCCACCGGGGACCCCGATGGGATGCGATCAAAGGGGTAGACCGCGCGGTCAACAGAACTAGGGTTTCATCGGAAATCGAGCATCCGATCAAGGGAATGGCCCCAAAACTTGTGTGTGTCCACATGGAATGCACAAAAGTGATTTGAGATGGTTCTATATCCAAGGCTACCCCCTGAGTGTGTCCGGCTTCTCGGACGAGGGGTTACTACACTTAGGCAGATTCCGCATGTACGGGGGAACTCCCTCGGAGTTGAACCGGAGAGAAACTTGGGATCATATGTGATGATCCTTGTTTCCACATGTACCTATGACCTAACCAAGCTCAAATGGAGGCATATGCCCACCGGGGACCCCGATGGGATGCGATCAAAGGGGTAGACCGCGCGGTCAACGGAACTAGGGTTTCATCGGAAATCGAGCATCCGATCAAGGGAATGGCCCCAAAACTTGTGTGTGTCCACATGGAATGCACAAAAGTGATTTGAGATGGTTCTATATCCAAGGCTACCCCCGTGTGTGTCCGGCTTCTCGGACGGGGGTTACTACACTTAGTGCAGATTTTGCATGTACAGGGGGGAACTCCCTCGGAGGTGAACCGGAGAGAAACTTGGGATCATAAGTGATGATACTTGTTTCCACATGTACCTATGACCTAACCAAGCTCAAATGGAGGCATATGCCCACCGGGGGACCCCCGATGGGATGCAGTCAAAGGGGTAGACCGCGCGGTCAACAGAACTAGGGTTTCGTCGGAAATCGAGCATCAGATCAAGGGAATGGCCCCAAAACTTGTGTGTGTCCACATGGAATGCACAAAAGTGATTTGAGATGGTTTTATATCCAAGGCTACCCCCCCAGGTGTGTCCGGCTTCTCGGACAGGGGGTTACTACACTTAGGCAGATTCTGCATGTACAGGGGGGAACTCCCTCGGAGTTGAACCGGAGAGAAACTTGGGATCATATGTGATGATCCTTGTTTCCACATGTACCTATGACCTAAACAAGCTCAAATGGAGGCATATGCCCACCGGGGGACCCCCGATGGGATGCGATCAAAGGGGTAGACCGCGCGGTCATCGGAACTAGGGTTTCGTCGGAAATCGAGCATCAGATGTAGGGAATGGCCCCAAAACTTGTGTGTGTCCACATGGAATGCACAAAAGTGATTTGAGATGGTTTTATATCCAAGGCTACCCCCCAGGTGTGTCCGGCTTCTCGGACAGGGGGTTACTACACTTAGGCAGATTCTGCATGTACAGGGGGGAACTCCTCGGAGTTGAACCGGAGAGAAACTTGAGATCATATGTGATGATCCTTGTTTCCAAATGTACCTATGACCTAACCAAGCTCAAATGGAGGCATATGCCCACCGGGGCCCCCGATGGGATGCAGTTAAAGGGGTAGACCGCGCGGTCAACAGAACTAGGGTTTCGTCGGAAATCGAGCATCAGATGTAGAGAATGGCCCCAAAACTTGTGTGTGTCCACATGGAATGCACAAAAGTGATTTGAGATGGTTCTATATCCAAGGCTACCCCCCCGTGTGTGTCCGGCTTCTCGGACAGGGGGTTCCTACACTTAGGCAGATTCCGCATGTATAGGGGGGAACTCCCTCGGAGTTGAACCGGAGAGAAACTTGGGATCATATGTGATGATCCTTGTTTCCACATGTACCTATGACCTAACCAAGCTCAAATGGAGGCATATGCCCACCGGGGGACCCCCGATGGGATGCAGTCAAAGGGGTAGACCGCGCGGTCATCAGAACTAGGGTTTCATCGGAAATCGAGCATCCGATCAAGGGAATGGCCCCAAAACTTGTGTGTGTCCACATGGAATGCACAAAAGTGATTTGAGATGGTTCTATATCCAAGGCTACCCCCCAGGTGTGTCCGGCTTCTCGGACAGGGGGTTACTACACTTAGGCAGATTTTGCATGTACAGGGGGGAACTCCCTCGGAGGTGAACCGGAGAGAAACTTGGGATCATAAGTGATGATCCTTGTTTCCACATGTACCTATGACCTAACCAAGCTCAAATGGAGGCATATGCCCACCGGGGACCCCGATGGGATGCAGATCAAAGGGGTAGACCGCGCGGTCAACGTAACTAGGGTTTCATCGGAAATCGAGCATCCGATCAAGGGAATGGCCCCAAAACTTGTGTGTGTCCACATGGAATGCACAAAAGTGATTTGAGATGGTTTTATATCCAAGGCTACCCCCAGGTGTGTCCGGCTTCTCGGACAGGGGTTACTACACTTAGGCGGATTCTCGCATGTACGGGGGAACTCCTCGGAGTTGAACCGGAGAGAAACTTGGGATCATATGTGATGATCCTTGTTTCCACATGTACCTATGACCTAAACAAGCTCAAATGGAGGCATATGCCCACCGGGGACCCCGATGGGATGCGATCAAAGGGGTAGACCGCGCGGTCACAGAACTAGGGTTTCGTCGGAAATCGAGCATCGGATGTAGGGAATGGCCCCAAAACTTGTGTGTGTCCACATGGAATGCACAAAAGTGATTTGAGATGGTTTTATATCCAAGGCTACCCCCCAGGTGTGTCCGGCTTCTCGGACAGGGGGTTACTACACTTAGGCGGATTCTGCATGTACAGGGGGAACTCCTCGGAGTTGAACCGGAGAGAAACTTGAGATCATATGTGATGATCCTTGTTTCCAAATGTACCTATGACCTAACCAAGCTCAAATGGAGGCATATGCCCACCGGGGGACCCCGATGGGATGCGAGTTAAAGGGGTAGACCGCGCGGTCAACGTAACTAGGGTTTCGTCGGAAATCGAGCATCGGATGTAGAGAATGGCCCCAAAACTTGTGTGTGTCCACATGGAATGCACAAAAGTGATTTGAGATGGTTCTATATCCAAGGCTACCCCCCCAGGTGTGTCCGGCTTCTCGGACAGGGGGTTCCTACACTTAGGCAGATTCTCGCATGTATAGGGGGAACTCCCTCGAGTTGAACCGGAGAGAAACTTGGGATCATATGTGATGATCCTTGTTTCCACATGTACCTATGACCTAACCAAGCTCAAATGGAGGCATATGCCCACCGGGGACCCCGATGGGATGCAATCAAAGGGGTAGACCGCGCGGTCACCGTAACTAGGGTTTCATCGGAAATCGAGCATCCGATCAAGGGAATGGCCCCAAAACTTGTGTGTGTCCACATGGAATGCACAAAAGTGATTTGAGATGGTTCTATATCCAAGGCTACTCCCCAGGTGTGTCCGGCTTCTCGGACAGGGGGTTACTACACTTAGGCAGCATTCCGCATGTACAGGGGGAACTCCTCGGAGTTGAACCGGAGAGAAACTTGGGATCATATGTGATGATCCTTGTTTCCACATGTACCTATGACCTAACCAAGCTCAAATGGAGGCATATGCCCACCGGGGACCCCGATGGGATGCGAGTCAAAGGGGTAGACCGCGCGGTCAACGGAACTAGGGTTTCATCTGAAATCGAGCATCCGATCAAGGGAATGGCCCCAAAACTTGTGTGTGTCCACATGGAATGCACAAAAGTGATTTGAGATG
Source organism: Lolium rigidum (assembly GCF_022539505.1). Lineage (NCBI taxonomy): Eukaryota > Viridiplantae > Streptophyta > Magnoliopsida > Poales > Poaceae > Lolium > Lolium rigidum. Next base: position 361,475,055 of record NC_061513.1, on the reverse strand, counting down.
GTTCTATATCCAAGGCTACCCCCCCGTGTGTGTCCGGCTTCTCGGACAGGGGGTTACTACACTTAGGCAGATTTTGCATGTACAGGGGGGAACTCCCTCGGAGGTGAACCGGAGAGAAACTTGGGATCATATGTGATGATACTTGTTTCCACATGTACCTATGACCTAACCAAGCTCAAATGGAGGCATATGCCCACCGGGGACCCCCGATGGGATGCGAGTCAAAGGGGTAGACCGCGCGGTCAACGTAACTAGGGTTTCATCGGAAATCGAGCATCCGATCAAGGGAATGGCCCCAAAACTTGTGTGTGTCCACATGGAATGCACAAAAGTGATTTGAGATGGTTTTATATCCAAGGCTACCCCCCAGTGTGTGTCCGGCTTCTCGGACGGGGGTTACTACACTTAGGCAGATTCCGCATGTATAGGGGGAACTCCCTCGTACGTGAACCTGGAGAGAAACTTGATATCATATGGGATGATCTTTGTTTCCACATGTACCTATGACCTAACCAAGCTCAAATGGAGGCATATGCCCACCGGGGGACCCCGATGGGATGCAATCAAAGGGGTAGACCGCCGATGAAAGGGGTAGATCTCAGCGGGCTCCCGGATTAGGGTTTCGTCTACCGGAGGGAATATTTATGTAAGATAGGGTAATTATTGATACTACATGTTCGAATGACCTAACACAACACAAATTAAGAGAAAAGTACATGGGTCAACTGTTATGAGAGGCCGGTCAAAGGGGTAGATCTCGCGGGGCTCCTGAATTAGGGTTTCGTCTACCGGAGGGAATATTGAAGTAAGAAAGGGTAATTATTGATACTACATGTTCCGATGACCTAACACAACACAAAGGAAGAGAAAAGTCCATGGGTCAGCTGTCATCGGAGGTCGGTCAAAGGGGTAGATCTCGTGGGCTACCGGATTAGGGTTTCGTCTACCAGGGGGAATATTAAGTTAAGATATGGTAAAAATATTTGTACGCATAGCTTGGGAATGTAGAAGATTAAAACAAATTTGCATGGAAATATATAATTTAATAAATATAATTGACATTAATAAAATTTAAATACAAAAAAAATTAAAAAATAAAAAAAGGGCTATGCCGAGGGCTGCCCTCGGCATATGCCTGGCCCTCGGCATAGGGACGGTCGGTCGGCCGGGTCAGTTATGTGCTGGTCGAGCCAGACCAGCACCTAACCCTAACCACCACGCGCCCTCCCCCGAGCCCGAGCTCCCGCCTGCCCGCCGCCGCCTCCCGCCCGCCCGCCGTCTCGGCGCCTCCCCGAGCAGCCCGCCCGCCGTCGCCGCGCCTCCCGAGCCGCTGCCCGCCGCCATCTCCTCACCGCGACGCCGCCCTCGCGCCTTACCCCACCCCGCCGCCCTCCCCGGCTCCTCCTCCAACTCGCGCGCTGCCGCCTCCACCTCTCCCGAGCTCCCTCCACCTCACGCCGCCGCCGCAGCCGCTCTCCTCCTCCTCACGCCCCCGCCCGCCGTCCCCCGGACGGCCTCCTCTCGCGCCCCGCCCACCGAGCTCCCCGCCGGCCTCCTCCTCGCGCCCCCGCCCACGGTAAGATTTCTTTTTTTTATTTGTGTATTGGTTTTAGTTGTTGAAATTGAAATGTGTAAGAAAATAGTAATTGAAATGTGTAATTGATTTGAAATAGAAAGAAAGAAATAGTAATTGAAATTGAAATTGAAAGAAATAGAAATTGAAATTGAAATTGATTTGAAAATTGGAAAGAAATAGAAATGAAATGGAAATGTGTAATAGAAATAGAAATGAATTTGTTTAATAATGGAAATAGAAATGCAAATGTGAATTTGTTCTAATAATGTGAATTTGTAATAGGCCATGTGGTGACCGCCTCGTCATGAGCACCCCGGCGTGACGATCCCGGATCTTTGACGCGCTTCTCGACGTTCGCCGACATCGACACTCCGTTGTTGGACTACTTCCTCTTCAGCCGAGGGTGAGCTAAATTTCCAACTTCTTCTCCGCATTTTCTTATGTCACTAGATTCATTTTCCAAGTCCAAGCTTGCGTAACCTAGGTGTCACTTCCCGTCCGCGAGCGTTACGCGGATAAATATGCATTAGTGGTCCGCATATTTTGAACCGTAACGCTTGCGGCATTTACGGGACAGTCGGGCGGATGCGTAGTTGTCTACGTTTTCCATGTTCTACTCCGGTCCGAGTCAGGATTTCGGCGGCGCCTCCCCGTTGTTCTCCGGATGCACATCCTCTCGGCTTTTTGCCGAGACGTGTATCGGGAGAGCAGCGGGGAGGTGCTGCCGAAATTCTGACTTGGACCGGGGTAGAGCATGGAGAACGTAGCCAACTACGGATCCGGCGGCTGCTAGGAGCCCACCTAGTAGAGATGTAGGTTGATGCATGCGGTTCGCCCGGTAAAATAAATAAAAATATGATGCATTTAATTTCCTATTTGATATAAATGCTATGTCTGTGGTTTGGCTCCCAATAAAGCAGAGGATGGCTGATAATGGATGGATGTACAATGAGCGTGTTAGTGCGAGTGAGAAAACAGATGAGTGGACAAGGAAGACCCATTTTCTAGTGAATGAGTTAGCGCGTGGTACAAAGGGGCTGGTTCGGGCACTTTGCCCCCGTGTTCGCTGCGTGAAGCGTCAACGTCGTGGGAAGGATGAAATGTATAGACACCTTCGCAATATGGGTATATGCATGGGTACGTCACGGAAATCGACTTTGATGAGCGCGAACGTGGACAGAGGTGAGGTGATGCGGCAGCGGCTCAATGGCAATGCGTACGATGGAGTTAGAGACTTTCTAGATGATCTCGTCCATGCCGATGTCCCGGATTCGCCGCCGTAACCGGAGGCGCCGCCGTAACCGGAGGCGCCGCCGAACCGGAGGAACCAGAGCCAACCGCGAAGGCCTTCTATGATATGATTGCCGCGGCTAAGAGGCCTCCGTACGAGGGCGCCGCGATTTCTCAGCTCGATGCCATCTCCCAATGTCTAGCCGACAAGACCCGGTACAACACCACCCGTGAGGGCTTTGAAGCAAGTCCGAAAACAACTGGTAACATGTTGCCCAAAGATCATTGTCCGCCTCAAAGCTCGCACGCGACGAGGAGAATTATGAAGGACCTCAACATGGATTATCAAAGGATAGACTCGTTGTCCGAAAGGCTGCGTTCTATTTTGGAGACAAGTATGCGGAGGACAAGTACCGTCCCATCTCGTAAGCAGTCTAGGTATGAAGAGGTAACGGGAAAGGATGGTCGGTGAGGCGCTCAAGCACCGCAAAGTCGATTCTTCGATATCTCCCATTCATAAAAAGAATCCAGCGGCTTTACATGCACGAGGAGACAGCCAAACAGATGACGTGGCACAAGTATGGGAAGAGATTCGTGGACGAAAACAACAAGTTGAAGATGGGACATCCATCCGATGGTACGGCATGGAAGAACTTCGATACAAAACACCGCCTTAAGGCAGCCGAGGCTCGGAATGTCAGAATTGCGATAGCAACAGATGGCTTCAATCCATATGGTATGTCCACTGCCAATTACATTTGCTGGCCCGTGTTTGTTATTCCGCTCAATCTCCCTCCCGGAGTCCTAATGACGAGGAAGACCATGTTTCTGTCGCTGATCATTCCAGGCCCTCATTACCCGGGGAAGAATTTGAGTGTCTACATGCAGCCGATTGTGGAAGATTTGAACCACTCTTGGCACCACGGGACATTGACGTACGACCGAGCATCGAAGACAAACTTCTGCATGGAGGAAGTGATCCCATTCGTAAGGTAAAATGGTGAACAAATTACTTTGCAGCTAGTAACCTCGTCTCGGTCTAATGCTTATTTTCTCCTTTTAGCGAATTCACGGATGAAATGTGGCCGTATGATGAATTGCCCGATACCTCGGAGATGGACACTCTACCGAAAGACGGTGCTCCCGGAATTAATAAAAACTTTGTGACATGGTTCATGGAAAAAGTAATTTCTAACCTTTCCTCTTACATTGCAACACGTGACTTGTCCCTCTTATTACACGTAACTAATGCACACAACAAATTTGAAATGTTCTTGTAGGGCCGTGAGAGAAACGTTGATATGATAGATGAGTTGAAATGTGTTTCCCAAGGTTGTAGCCGTGAGGTGACCAAGTATGAGAAGTATGATGTGAATGGGTTTCGCTTCCACACGCAGACGCACCGTAAGGGCCGGGCGAATCCCAAAACGATAAATACCGGGGTCTTCACCAAAGGAGCCAACAAGTTTGATTACTACGGAAGGTTACAAAGTGTATACGAGTTGACATTCAATCGTACGAACGTGCAACTCAATATCGTCGTGTTCAAGTGTCATTGGTTCGACCCAATAGGTGGACAGAGAAGTGATAAGTCCATTGGGTTAGTTGAAGTTAAGCCTTCAACCACCTATAGCGGAGCCGATGTCTTTATTGTGGCTCACCAAGCCAAGCAAGTTTATTATTTGCCCTACCCATGCCAGAAAGCGGAACTCAAGGGTTGGGAAGTCGTCTTCCGGTATCGCCACATGGTAACCTACCGATTCCTCTCGAGGATGATTACAACAACATTGACCCCGTGACATACGAGGGGATTTTCTATCAAGAGGAACAGGACTTCGGGGAATATATTTTAGAACCGTTTGTTCAAGAGGACCTCGGGAACGATGCGGAAACTCGTGGTGAGTCAGTGGTGGATCTAAAGGACATATCTATGCTCGAGAAGTTACTTGAGGCGAATGACAATTATGATGAGCCTCCACCCGTCGACCCTTCAACTTTGTACTCACAAGATAGTGATAGTGATAGTGGGCCAGAGAAAGAGAAAGAGAAAGAGAAAGAGATGGAGTATGAGAGTGAGCGTGAGAGCGATGATGGCGGGTGAGGGTCTTTTATTCTTAGTATTTATTTGTCAACATGCTTCTTAATTGCATTGTGCCTTTTATTCTTAGTATCTTCATTTTATTATGTCAACATGCTTCTTAATTGCATTGTGCCTTTTATTCTTAGTATCTTCATTTTATTATGTCAACATGCTTCTTAATTGCATTGTGCCTTTTATTCTTAGTATCTTCATATAATATGTCTTTGTGCTTAACTGTTTTATTCTTCTCAATGCAGGTGACTGGACAATATGAGCAGCGGCAAGGCAGACTCCGAGAGCTTGCTTAAGACGCTGGCGCAGGTGAAGAGGAATATTCCTAGACCCACTAGACGGAGTGATCGAGCCCCGGTGCTCAATCCGCGTTACGCCGATGGTACCGATGGAGGACGAGGACGAGGAGGACGAGGTGGAGGTCGAGGACGAGGACGAGGAGGACGAGGTGGAGGACGAGGTGGCGGCGGGGTACACATGGACTTTGACGAGCCACCCTCCGCTTCGGTGACGTGGCTCCCGAGTTGTACCTAGAGGGTCCGTCTAGTGGGGAGGTGGAGATGGAGACGGAGTCTACACACGAGTCGGACTCTAGGGCTGAGTTGGAGGTGATGGAGGATGGGGGTGCGCCGAAGCCCTTGAAGCTTCGTGGAGAAGCTAGAGTCCCCGATGCGAGGAAGGAGCCGAAGACCCATGATGACAAGGCCCTTATCATTCCTTCGAGCGATGAGTAAGTGTACTACTTCAGAAATTTCGAACATGTATTTTCATCTTGGGCATAATAAACAATTTGGCATGTGTACTAATGTGTGATTTATTTGCAGACAACCGGACATGGGATGCCAAGCCCCCCCGCATGCCTAACAGCTTGCTTGGGGCTCGATTAAGAAGTTCTGGCCCGGCAGATACACTCCCTTAGCACGGTCCCCGTGGCCCGACGAAGCTAGCCACTACTTGGGCGGACTATGAGGATGCCCCCGCCGTAGGCTTCGCGACAGCCGCCGAGGCTGTGACCACCAAGTTCCGGGTAAGGCATATATTTCTCGAGCACCGTTCATAGTTGATGACCCTAATGTGCTAACTCATGACTTTCACAACTGATTTATGCATGATTGAAGTGCTTCTATCGTGTGGACCCGGAGCATGACACGCAGGCGCGTCTCACTTTGCGTGGCGCTTGCGAGAGGTTGACACCGCAGCAGCTGGTACAACCAAAAGTTCACCAGCGCTAGTGCCTTCTCGGGCTAACAAGGGTAAGAGGGTCAAGAAGGAGTACTATGTTGGTAACGAGCCTCACGGAGGAATGGGCAATGACCATTGAGGAGTACATGTCGGTGAGTAAAATGTCAATGAGATTCTACATTGCTGCTAAGTTTTCATTGAATTATCTTGAGCCGAGTATTGCGTTTTCAGGTTTGTCCGGAGTGGGCCGAGCAGCATAGGGAGGCATGGGAGGAGCTGATTAGGGCGAGGTGGCTCAGTGCAGGACGAGGAGTTTGCAGCCGTGTCGAGGCGTAACATGGAGAACCGAGGCACCGGTGGCACACACCGCGCGGGAAACCGCGACTACACCCGCTTCAAGGGGAAAAAGGTATGTATATACATGGAACGACCTTCATTCATTTCCCGCCATGTCTCATTTGTGGTACGCTTAACTTTTCTTTTCGCGATGCAGGTGGCCGAGGCACCACCCGGGGTGGTGCTTCATGATGCCCGGATATATGACATGATGCGGACGAAGCGAAGCCCAATCCCGCATTGCCTCAGCCACAGCACTACGGCAATGCCAAGGCCGCCAAGGAGGACTACCGCGACATGGTCAAGTCTCGTCACCCCGAGGTGGATGACCCCTTGAGCATTCCGGTCGACGAGGAGTCGTTGGTCCCGTCGGGGCACGGGCGTCCGCATGGCCGTTTCCCTTGGATGAATAAGGTGGTCAAGCCTACCCACTCCACGAGCTACACGCGCCTCAAGCATACCCTCACCGCCGACAGCCCCCAGCCTCGTCCACGGCCTGCTCGTCCACCCGCCTACGATGTAAGTTTCCTCATTTTCATCCTCTTTCCGGTTTTCCTTCCTACATGGCTAAGTGTTTACGAGATTCATTGTTTCTGAAATTGTAGCTCTGAGTTCGAGGCGGCCTTCGAAGCCTGCAATGAAGCGTATCGACGCAGGCCGCTGCCAGTGGAATAGGCAGAATACGGCCTACATGGCGTATATAGGAGTAAGTCTGAATCTTTCTTCACGCAAGTAGATGACAAGTCTCAGTTTGATGCTTTATTTCTGCAAAGCCTAACTTGTAACCTATCTTGCAGGAAATGATGATTTCTATGTCTACCGGTACACCGCCACCGGCTCCGAGCTACCGTGGCGGGGGACATGCCTATCATGCCATCGAGGGCAGCTTTCGCCGCGACTTACTACGGATCCACACCGGAGGTAAGTTCTTTGCCAAACCGGTAGTTACCACTTTCCTTTGCCTCGCAAGTTGCTAACATGTAGGGAACACGTAGGGAACGGGATGGTCCGGGAACCAGGCATCGCCGGGTGGGCGCGAGGTCACACCGGTTCATGAAGGTGGTCGGTCTCCTGGGCGTTCTGCCGGTGTCTCTCCGTCGACTACTCCCGGGACTACTCCCGGTGCCTCTCCGTCGACTTCTCCCGGGCGTGCTACCGGTCCTTCTCCAGGTGGTTCTTCTGCAGCTTCTACCGGAGCGAAACCCCGGGCTGCTCGTTTCGCCAAGGATGTGGGTGGACACACCCCGCCCGGGTCCTTCCTCCGCTAGTCAGCACCGGGCTTCTTGCTTGCCATCATTTGCTACCTACTACTGTGTATTGGATGACATGGCACTCTCCTCTTGTATGCTACTACATGCACCATGTATGCTACTATGTGGATTTCATGCTATTTATGTGAATTATGGTGATTTTGGATGAATTATGGTGATTTTGGATGAATTTGGATGTATTTGTATGCTACTATGTGGATTTCATGCTATTTACGTGAATTATGACGAATTTGGTCGATTATATGATATTTATGTGAATTTGGTGGATTATATGAACTGGAACTGGAACTGGATTGCACTGGAACTGGAACTGGAAAACAAAAAAAAAAATGGCAGGCCCTATGCCGAGGGTAAGGCCGTCGGCATAGACCCTGACATAGGACCATATGGTCAGGTCTATGCCGAGGGGGTTGCCCTCGGCGTAGCCCGACGCGCCCAGGCTCTGCCGCGTGTCCACGGCCTGGCTGCATGGATCAAGTATATGCCGAGGGGGTTGCCCTCGGCGTAGAGGCACAGCTGGCGGCGCCACGACGCGCCACGTCGCCCACCCGGCGCGCAGATGGCTGGGCTATGCCGAGGGGATTACCGTCGGCGTCTGACGGAGCACCGTTAACGGAGACGGCCGGCCGTGGCCAAACGCCGAGGGCAGCTACGCCGAGGGGAAGTCGCACCGTCGGTATAGCCGGCATACGCCGACGGCCGGCCCTACGCCGACGGCACGATGACAGGTGCCGAGGGACCTGGACGCCGAGGGGCTATGCCGAGGGCTGCCGTCGGCGTAGCCTACGCCGAGGGCCAGGCGTGGCTACGCCGAGGGCAGCCGGCCGTCGGCGTCTACGTCGATTCCTGTAGTGAATCAAGTGAAGACGAGAGGGCAGACGCGAGCAACTGGTTGAGCGCGGCAGAGCTCGAACCCTCTGGTGCTGGAGAGGGTGATTTGTGGTTTATGTTGTGTCTGCCAGATGCGGGCGCAAGCACGCACGCCGGAGAAGCGATTCTAGGTGCGGCCGCAAGCGCACTTGTAGAACCGGGACAGGCCGTATCGAGTGCCCAGTGACCTGATCGGGACCTGATCGCAGCAGTGACGTTCACAACTTCGGTGATGGTGGATGCCGAGTACACCATCAACTTGAGGCTTCCCTGCCCCAATCTTCCGGAGCATGTATTGCGACTTGTCGATGCTGAATTTCAAAAGCCCCCATGGAGGGAGCCAAGCCCCTCCCTGCCGCCGCCAAAACCCCCATGGCCTCCATCTCCCAACGATTGACCTAGCTCTAGATACCAAGTGTTATGCCCTACCATATCTTCAACACTCTACTCATATGTTACTCTCAAATTAACAGAAGTTTAAGGTTCTAGAGGGTGCTAGCAGCAAGAGTAGGAGATTCAAATGAGGAAGACGCTGGAGGAAGAGAGAGTTTCAGAGAGGCAGGTTCAGGAAATTCATCTTCGTCGACATTTTATAGTTCCACGCCGTTAACTTGGGCCCAATGACCAGCCCAATGTCCATTAGAGCCAATGTCACAATCCATTTCATTACAAGAGAGCATGCCTGCAGCAGTATACACTATACGGTTTCTTCCAAGATTTCGTCTCGCTTTTTTATAGCTTATAAATGCCACAACGGTCGATCTTCAGAGAGAATTGCCATCTGTTGAACCTCTCAAGTAATGCCAGCCAGGCAAAAGAACTTGTTAGTTGTGGGCACGCCTATCAACTGATCGTGCCGTGTGCGCGTGCGTAGAATGCTGCACCTGCAAATCAGCCAGCGTGTCCATGCATAGCTTGTACATTTACATCTGCGAAATACACTATGATTTGGCTGTTACAAAAAAAAAAAAACTCATCGAAGACTACAAAGGAACTAAACTAGCTGCTGAACTTTGGCCACAGAAATGATTTCCAGTACAACCTAGTCCTGCCACTAAGTGTTTAGCATGATTGTAACTTTATTTTGAATCAATGCAGTGAGCTCTGTTTTATATAAGAAAAAATGAGCTCTGTTTGATCCCCAAAATATTACAACCACAATTCATCAATAGGGGACATTCATGTCAGCTAAAAATTCATCTATATCGATTTCTTCCTCAGATTGATGCCATGTTGGATAGCACCAAAATGGCTTTGGCACCGGCCATCTGATAAGAGGAAAACAAAATCAGGTTGTTGGATATAATATATAAACATCTGAATTCTGAAACGTGCTACTGAATGCAAACTACATAAAGAATACCTGTTCAGGCTATGATTGTCAATAGCAATAGTCCTACAGGAAAAAAACTCAAATTAAAGTTTTTAGCACTTAAGAGTATTGCAAAAAACATAACCAAGTACAAGACCCAGGGGATGCAAAATGGATAAAAAAGGATTTATGGGCATCCAAGGCGAAAAAAATACAGAATGTTCATAGTGGATTGGTAGGTATTCACACGTGTTTTCCCCAAATTTAAGTAGGTTGTGATTTTAAGTCATGTTCAGTTACCAATGTAAATACAAACCTATTCAGAAAGTGAAAGCAAGCAGTGGACATTATAACCTAATCAGTTATGCTTTTGCTTTTCTTTGATTAATTAATTGACTCTTGGCATGGTATAAACTCAAGTAATGTATAGATTCTGTATATCCAGGTGTCTGGATGATGGGTCTTGAGCCAAATGAGGTTGCAGAGGCTAGCAAGATCGAACTACTCATGTTTTAGCCTCGTCACGGAACGTCCAACAGCAGTTCAAACTTCAAAGTCATGCAACAAGTCACACTTCAATTCAGTTATAACCATTTGTTCCTGTAGTGCTTGTGTACGACCTCGGCTAGGATCCTCGCATTCATTCAATTTCTTCTTCATTCCTGGCAAGCAATGTCTTACATGGTCTGATCTCGAATCTATGATGCTGCTGATTCATCTAGTATCTGATGCTGTTGCCACAACCAGTAGTGGTGTGCTTGACATAGTGCCAAAGAATTCTCCTGTTGTGAATCATGAAATAAAGTTTGGACAATATAGTTGAGTGGATTGTCCAGATTTTTTTTGTACCTCCACTCGTAAGTAGTATCAGCGAGTAAACCGTAAGCTATTTGGTTTCAGCGAGCAAAATGTAAGCTATTTGGTTTCTAAACAAACATACCGATTAGTGACCTCTTGGCACTAGCGGTTTATTTGGCTATGTATGTGCATTTGAATAATTTCTATTTTCCGATTCTTCCTTATCACAGTGTTCAGCATTTTACTCATGATTCCGGTCACCAAGCTGCCATGCTTTATGTGCATTACAGCTGCCAATGTTACCATTGAAAGCAAAGTTGGTTGAACATGTAAAGAAAATGCATGGCATCATTTTGTGAGGCCTAAAACTTGACATGATATTCTGAGCTAAGTTATTAATCAAATCAAATCCGTAATTGTGCAAAAATTGCAACTTTTTGGTTCAGTGAGTTCACTTAACCAGCATGCTTAACATTTCTTTTTATGTGGAAGCTTCGCATCATGCCATCACGAGTTCTTTACCTTTTATTGCCTTAAATAACCATACTTGCAATGCCTCTGGTTGATGCCACTGTTGTGAATGAGCAACTAGTATTCACAGAGGGCCATAGGCCAGTACATGTACATGTGTGACAATGTGCAGGTAAGCCCCTCATACACTGGGGAATAACGGAAAAGGAACTATACAACTCTAACACCCCCCCCTCAAACTCATGGTGGATCAACAACACTGAGTTTGGAGAGAAAGAAACCATGCTGTGCTCGAGTCTGGGACTTGGTGAAGAAGTCAGCAAGCTGAAGCTCTGAAGGCACATAATGAAGAGCCATAACCTGATGCTGCACAACATGACGCACATAGAAGGCATCAACACCGATGTGTTTGGTGAGCTCGTGCTTCACCGGATCACGTGCAATGCTGATGGCACCAGTACTGTCCGATAAGAGCGGAGTCGGAGCGTCAGCAGAAACACCAAAGTCCGCAAGTAACCAGCGTAACCAAGTCACCTCAGCCGTCAAGAGAGCCATCGCTCGCAACTCAGCCTCAACACTCGAACGAGAGACTGCAACCTGCTTCTTGGTCTTCCAAGCAATGAGAGAGCCACCAAGAAAAACACAGTAGGCAGAAAGAGACTTACGATCCTCTGGATCGCTAGCCCAGGTAGCATCGGAGTAGGTCTGGAGCTGTAAGGAGCTGGAGCGAGGAAAGAAAAGCCGACGGGAGATAGTGCCACGAAGATAGCGAAGGACACGAAGAAGATGACTATAGTGGACACTAGTGGGAGCAGCCATGAACTGACTCGGAATGTGCACCGGGTAGGAGATGTCGGGACGTGTGACGAGCAAGGTAGACAAGACTCCCAACCAAGTGACGATAGCGAGTCGGGTCCGGAAGAGGATCACCATCAGTGGAACGGAGGTGGACATTGAGCTCCATAGGAGTCTCGACAATGCGCTCATCACCAAGAGCGGCACGAGTGAGAAGGTCCTGAATATACTTCTCCTGGGAGATATAGAAGCCATCGGAGGTAGAGGAAACCTCAAGGCCAAGAAAGTAGCGGAGAGGACCAAGATCGGTCATGAGGAACTGATCGCGAAGACGAGCCTTGGCAAAGGCAATGTACTCAGGGTCATCGCCTGTGATGATCATGTCATCAACATATAGAAGAAGCAGAGTCCGACCACGAGAGGATGTGTGGACAAAAAGCGCAGGGTCATGTGCGCTAGGGACGAAACCAGCAGCGATGACTACAGAGGCAAAACGCTGAAACCAGGCGCGAGGGGCTTGCTTAAGGCCATAGAGAGAGCGCCGGAGACGACCATGCCATCGGGTACAGAGTAGCCAGGAGGTGGCTGCATGTATACCTCCTCACTTAACTCACCGTTAAGAAAAGCATTCTGCACATCCAGCTGAGAGACAGACCAGTGACGAACAGAAGCAACGGCAAGAAGAGTACGAACAGTGGTCATGTGAGCCACGGGCGCAAAGGTCTCGTCATAGTCACGGCCATGCTCCTGCTGAAAGCCGCGAGCGACAAGTCGAGCCTTGTAGCGCTCAAGAGAACCATCAGAGCGAGTCTTGATCTTGTAGACCCACTTGAAGGTGATGGGACGAACGGGAGGAAGGAGGAGTGACAACATCCCAAGTGCCAGTACGCTCAAGAGCAGCAATCTCCTCAGCCATCGCTAGCTGCCATTCAGGATGAGCAAGGGCATCCCGATAAGAGGTCGGCTCAAGGACAACAGAAAGACCGTAGTGAGTGGGAGAATAGCGATCAGGAGGAGGACGAGGACGAGCACGAAGATGGTGAGTCGGCTCGGACGGAGAGGGCATCACATCAGAGGTAGAGGGCATGTCAGGAGAAGCAGCATCATCCTCACGGGGACGACGGGAGTAGTGAAAAGGGTAGGGAGGGACGACCGTAGGCGAGGAAGGTGACATGGGAGGGGAAGATGTGGAGGGTGGGGACGGTGGTGAGGGAGGAGAGGGGGGTCTAGCGGGTGAAGGAGGAGAAGGTGGTGAGAGACTTGGCAGAGTAGGGACCGGAGGCACAGGAGGAGGCGAGTCGAGAAACATGAGAAAAGAGATATCATCCACCGAGAAGGAAGAGGAGGAGGGACGCGGTTAGAAGGGACGGGACTCATCAAAAGTGACATCCCGAGAGATGCGCATCCGACGACCAATAGGATCCCAACACTTATATCCTTTGTGCTCAGGGCTATACCCAAGGAAGACACACTCAACCGATTGAGCACTCAGTTTGGTGCGTTCACGAGGAGCAAGAAGAACATAGTAAACGCAACCAAAAAGACGAAGGGTCGAGTAATCAGGAGTGCGACCAGTGAGATGCTCAAGAGGAATACCACCCTGCAAGGCTGTGGAGGGCTGAAGGTTGATGAGATAGGTGGAAATAGACACAGCCTCAGCCCAGAAGTGAGGAGGGAGAGAGGCAGCGATCATCATCGCACGTGCCGTCTCAAGCAGGTGGCGATGCTTGCGCTCAGCCACGCCATTTTGGGCATGGGCGCCAGGACAGGAAAACTGGGCAAGAGTACCCTGCTCAGCAAGAAAACCACGCAGCAGCTGGGAGATATACTCACCGGCAGAATCAGCCCGAAAGACACGTACAGGCGTGGAAAACTGAGTATGGACCATGGCAGCAAAGCGCTTATATATCGAGAGAACCTCGCTGCGAGAAGTCATAAAATAAATCCAAGTGTGGCGAGAGAAGTCATCGATAAAAAGAACATAGTAGCGATGACCCCCCTTGGAAGCAAAGGGAGCCGGACCCCATACATCAGAATGGACCAAATCAAACGGACGCTGAGATACAGACTCACTAGTAGGATAAGGTAACTGATTCTGTTTACCAAGCCTACAACCCTGACAACCCTGAAGCGAGACATCTCCCGAGACAGCCCCGAAGACCTCGACGAAGTAAAGATGATAAGCGTGAACCACAGAGATGGCCAAGACGGTGGTGCCACTGCTGAAAGGAGGCGGTGGTGGAAGCAGCAAGCACGCATGGAGCGGTCGATGGAGTGTGGGAAGAAGGAACATGAAGCCAGTCAAGTTCCCAAAGTCCCTGGGAGTCACGGCACCGAGGGCCAGCCCCAACCAGGGCCCGAGTGTGAGTGTCCTGAACAGAACAAGAATCAACATCAAGAATGACCCGACAACCAGAATCAGTTAGTTGGGCAGCGGAAAACAAATTCATGGTAAGACGGGGAACATGAGAAACATCAGGAACGGAAAAGGAGGAAGTAGAAAGAGTGCCACGACTGGCAACAGGGAGAGAAGTGCCATCGGCAGTAAGAACACTAACAGGAAGAGGAAGAGGTCGAAGAGAAGAAAGAGAGGAAGAATCAGGACACATGTGAAAAGAAGCTCCAGAATCCAGAACCCACGAAGATGTACCTGACTGTGGAGAGGAAACAGCCGCGGAGGCAGCAATACCCGGCGAAGCAGAGCCGAAGGAGGCAAGGAGGCGCTGAAGTCGCACTATATCCTGCTGAGTGAAGCCGGTGGTGACAGGTGCTAAGGGTGGAGCACGAGGAGGCACACCACGCTGCTTCTGGTAGCAGTCAGACTCAAGGTGACCAGGCCTCCGACAGTGAGTGCAGAACCGAGGAGGGCGAGAGCGACCCCCACCGCGAGAAGAGCGGGCTCCTCCAGAAGCAGCAGGCACTGGTGTAGGAAGAAGCGGCGGGGCAGGAGCAGGGGGACCTCGAGCAGCAAGAAAAGTAGGTGTCCCAAGCAGACCAGCACCACGCAGACGAGTCTCCACAGCACGAAGCTCAGTCAGCACCTCTGAGATAGGAACACGGCCTCGAGCAAACAACTGAGCACGACGAGGCTCAAACTCTGGGCGAAGTCGAGACAGGAACTCATGGATCCTCTGGAAGTCCATATCTGAACGTACTGTCCGGCAACACTGGCAAGTACCACATACAGCACTGCGAAGGGAGTCAAGTTGGCGCCAGATCGCCGCACTCTGGGTGTAGAACTCATCAACAGTAGAGTCACCCTGCTGAAGATCATGCTCCTGACGCAACACAGATAAGTACAGAGAATCCCCAGAGGGCTGATAGCGCCGACGAAGGTGAGACCACATCTCGAGCGGCGGTAGCGAGGCCCATAAACTCAGAAGCAAACTGTGGCTGAACACTCTGCGAAAGAACAGCGGCAGCTCTGGCATCCTCATCACACCACTGAGTAAAGGTAGCCAAGCTATCCCGGTAGGAGTCAAGAGCCTCGGAATAGGAAAGTACCTGCTCATCATAAGCCTCATCAGCAGCAGTCTCGGCAGACTTGGCCGCGTCCCGATCAGCCTGCGTAGCATCCTCAGCAAGGGCCTGTGGCACAGACGGTGGAGTAGGAGGCACAGGAGCAGTGGGATGCGGCGGACAAGAGACCTCGCCAGTAAGAACACCCCACAGCCGAAGGCCACGCATGTGAATGCGCATAAAGGCAGTAAACTCACCATAATTGGTACCATCAAAGATCACAGGGCACCGGGGAATACTGACATACCCAGATGAAGATGATGCCATCTTCCTGCAATTTTTTTTTGTCAGATCACGATCTGGATCGGGATCTCAGGCTGGCCGCCCGTGACCGCCAGAGACAGGCGGCGTGACCGGCGGCGGTGCGGCGCCGGAGACGGGCGGCGCGACCGGCGGCGGTGCGGCGCCGGAAATGGCCGGCGCGGCCGGCGGCGGTGCGGCGCCGGAGATGACCGGCACAGCCGGCAGCGAGACGGCGCCGGAGATGGCCGGCACGGCCAACAGCGGGCGGCGCCAGCAGGGGACGGGGCGGCGCCGGTGGAGGTCGGGGCGGCGCCGGAGATGGCCGGGGTCGGGGCGGCGCCGGAGATGACCGGAGATGGCCGGCAACAGCACCGGAGATGGCCGGATTGGCTCGATTTTGAGCTCAAAATTTGACGAAAAAGGGAAAGAAAGAAGAAAGAGGAAGAGGAGCAGCGGCGGCCGGAAGGATCATCGGCGGCGACGGCGTGGATCGAGCACGGAGTTGCAGCGTGCAAAGAGCTAGACCTAAAGCTCTGATACCATGTTGTGAATGAGCAACTAGTATTCACAGAGGGCCATAGGCCAGTACATGTACATGTGTGACAATGTGCAGGTAAGCCCCTCATACACTGGGGAATAACGGAAAAGGAACTATACAACTCTAACA
>NC_061513.1:361442495-361458593 GCF_022539505.1 Lolium rigidum | reverse complement strand
CCGTGATGCACCACCCAAATCGCAGCACAGTTTACACAGAAATGTCAGGTGGAACAAACATGCTTGTTTGTGTTGTACGGTACGTAGTAAGTCATGCTTGAACCCCACCCCCCCCCCCCTTCCCCCCCCCGGACATTGATTCTCGGTGCAAAGAAGATCGAATAAAACAAGCGGCGGTCTTCTTTAAAGTTGGCGAGGACACATTTGAAAATGAAAAAAAACATTACAGGATGCGTTTGGATGGTGCCTGCACTTATCTATACCTAATAATAAAGGAGCTAAGGTTTCTGCCAAAAAGTTTCGTCAAAGCTTTTTTTGGGACCGTTTTGCCCTCCCACCAAATTGCATAATACAGCAGGTTGCCATTACCGGTTGGCTCGTTTTTTCTCTCCTGCACCCGCGAGCCGTTCTGCCTAGAGTCCTTAACCCGTGCGTCTAATACACGCTTATATATAGCTGTGCACGATCCGTCAGATCTGTCCGGCCACGCAAAAGATTAGACGTAGATCGGTTTGAAGCCTCCGCCGCCGTCGCCGCCGTCCTGTGTTCTCGGCAGCGATGGATCGATGGTGCCATTGAGGATAACGCAGCCATGCTTCAAATCAATCTATGATCGAAATTGGGGATCAAGGCGGACGGCAAGAGGAAACGAACTACAGGTCGTGGTGGATGTATCGCCGGGCGCCGTCATCGTCGCCAAAATTGAGCTCATCGACGCCAGCTCTCCACACTGAAAGCGGAGAGGAGAAATTCAATAGGACTCCAATGCGCTTCAGGCTGGAGGGCTGCTGCCGGACACGGAGGAGGCCGCCCGACAGGCAATCTCCCCCGCAGCGTCCACTGCTACACGGGGTCGCCCGGGCGCGGCTTAAGGGGACAAGGGCTGGGCGGAGGCAGGGCAAGGTGGCGCTCGTGGAGATCCGCGGGTAAGCTGCGATGGCGGGTGGACGCAGAGCTCGGGAGGAGGGCCGTGACCCACAAGGTGATGACGCGCAGGCTTGCTCGGGCGCGTCTAGAGGCGAGCCGGGCGGGGCAGAGGATGGGTGAAGCGGCGCGTCGAGCTCCGCGGTGACACTGGCTGGCGGGTGGAGGCAAAGCCGTAATTAGGGGCAGCGGCGCGGAGTACACTGTCGATGGACGACCTGGTGGATTGCGCCGGAGGGCCGCGCCCGAGCCCTCTTCCCTTCTCCCTGTTTTGCCCGCTCCTTGACGCACACAGTACCTTTTAACATGGACTTTTCCCCTTTGTGGTTGAGATTCAATCGAGATTGAAAGACTTGGGCGAGGATTCAGTGTAGAGGCAGTTTGGGCGAGGATTCAGTGGCTTCTTGGGCTGCCCCGCTGGGCGACGATAGTGACATGCAGTTAGTCGGAATTCAGTCATGATTAAAAGATTTGGGAGAGGATTCTGATATGTTCCTACATGGCAATACTGAACTGGGTTATCTTTCAGAATTTAGCTTCACGAGCTAGCAAGGCAAGGGGTCCTGTGCTGGAATAGCAAATTGAGATTTGTTTTCGCTGATCCTCACCGTCATCGACTCTTAATTATCTGTCTTTTGATTCCCTTCAGCATAGTGGGCGGGTCTTGGGTTGCGTGCTTGAATTCTTGGTCTGAATTCCAACAGATGTCTCTAACAGAGGAGGAAATCGAATTATTGCTTGTTGAATTCCTTGACCTTAGGAACAAAGTAACCTTTATAACCTCCAGCCATTGTGTTATTTGGCAACACTTTGGTAGCTCAAGCTCAAAGATCACTTTTAAAAAGAGTCACCGGGAAAATTAGCCGAAGTATGATTGGAATTATCTGAGAGGCTACAAGAAGATGCGGTTTGTGAATACATTTTATCTCAAGTTACAGTTTAACTGTTAGTGTTTGTGTCTCTATCCTTCTGCATTGAATTTAAGGATTTGGATATTTGTAGTGTTGTACTGTTGGAATGCTTACGCAAACAAATATCCTTCCCAGTGCAACGCACGGGCATTTATGCTATCCTACCAAAAATGGATAGCCAGTTATTTGGCATGGAATTCGACTGCCAAGGGCTGATAGAAAAAAATAGCTACAATGTGTGTGAAGGCAATACCAACCAGTCCATAGGCAGCCAAACTCTTCACAACAAACAGACATGTGAAGGTAACTGTAATTGGCATGACCAATTTTTTTGGTAGGATGAGTTGGGGCCATGAACCAAATAGACCCTTAAGCAAAAGCAGACAAACTGAACATGGCGGCAAATGAGCACTGCCTTGTGAAGCTCCTCAATTCCTTTATTATACCATGGAGAGAGATTCCTAATTCATCTCAGTTGTATTCACTACGGGAGAGCACAGATGTGCCGACGGCCGCCGTGTGTGCCGACGGCCAAATATCGGGGCCGTCGGCACAGAAGCATCCGGACCGCGGAGATAAAGATGGCCGTCGGCGTTAAAATGGCCGTCGGCACAAGCCGGTTGTGCCGACGGTCACCGTCGGCACGGTTCCGGCCGTCGGCACAGGACCGATCTGGCCGTCGGCACAACATTTTTTTTCTTTTTTTTTACTACAGACTGTGCCGACGGTTATACCGTCGGCATAGCTTTTCCTATTTTTGCACGACAGTCTTCAAAAAAGCATAACTAAATCATTCTAATTGAGAAAAATAAGTATAATATATCAAATTTTGCAGAAAAACAAGATCTATCATAGAAAAATATAAAAAATGGAATATTTCAAATACCTAAACAAATCTTTTTAGAAATGAGCTATAATGTTCGAGGTTTCATGGCTTTCACACACGCCAAAAATAAAAAAAATTGTCGCTCGTGGGTCGGATTAGAAATCCGCGTCCGGGGACTTGCTTCCCATCCTAGGGTCCACACATGTGCCAAATATGATCTCGTTTCGTCAAACTATGCCATGCCGAGACCGTTTCCCACCTCATTTCCCCTAAAATCCATTGAACTCCGGACGTGATAGCCATCTTCGTGGAGGGTTTTTCAAAATAATTGTCGTATCCCAGTTTTAAAAAACGGAATAGTTACTATGACATATAAAATGATGTCACGCGGCTCCGTGGGATTTTTGGACTTCGTTCAAATTGTCATCTGGCCAAAACAGGACCCCGGGACATGCGGTATCGCCGTACGGGCGTGCGGGTGCACCCATTCACGAACAAACTAAACGGACAAAATATAGCACATATAATGATGCGTCGTAGAACTTAAAACAATTTTTCCGGAACTTCTGGAGCGACGGATAGTTCACCCCTAGTTCAAATCTGGCCAGTTTCCAGCGGATTCGACGGGACACCGCCGGAGGCCGCATGGGTTCCCAAAATGCTAACGAGTCCACATGTCTTGTGATAGGTGGTGCGTAGGTGGTCTACTATCATCGCATGAAGGTTTCATGCCATACTAAAATACGCCCCATGTAGCTGCTTCACAAATAAAAACCGTTTGGGCACGCTAAAAATGAAAAGATGGTTGTCCGTAGGTCAGATTAGAAATCCGCGTCCGGGGTCTTGCTTCCCATCCTAGGGCCCACACACGTGCCAAATATGATCTCGTTTCGGCAAACTATGCCATACCGAGGCCATTTCCCACCTCATTTCCCTTGAAATCCATAGAACTCCGGACGTGATAGCCCTTTTCGTGAAGGTTTTTTTCAAAATAATTCTCGTATCCCAGTTTTAACAAACGGAATAGTTACTATGACATATAAAATGACGTCACGCGACTCTGTGGGATTTTTTGACTTCGTTCAAATTGCCATCTAGCCAAAACAGGACCCCCGAGACATGCGGTATCGCCGTACCGGGCGTGCGGGTGCACCCATTCGCGAACAAACTAAACGGACAAAAATTAGCACATATAATGATGCGTCATTGAACTAAAAACAATTTTTCCGGAATTTCTGAGCGACGGATAGTTGACCCCTAGTTCAAATCCGGTCGGTTTCCGACGGATACGGCGGGACACCGCCGAAGCCGCATGGGTTCCCAAAAAGCTAACGCGTGCACATGTCATGTGATAGGTGGTGCGTAGGTGGTCTACTATCATCGCACGGAGGTTTCACTTCATACTAAAATGCGCCCCATGTAGCTGCTTCACAAATAAAAACCGTTTGGGCACGCTAAAAATGAAAAGATGGCTGACCGTGGATCGGATTTGAAATGCGCGTCCGGGGTCTTACTTCCCATCCTAGGGCCCACACACGTGCCAAATATGACCTTGTTTCGGCAAACTATGCCATGCCGATGCCGTTTCCCACCTCATTTTCGATAAAGTCAGTCAAATTTAAACTAGAGGTACTTGATCTAATGCTCATGATTTTTGGGTAAGTTAACTTTGTAGGTTCAAAAGATGATATGGATGTCATATTTGTATTCCTCTCATTTTTCTGATCAATTTAGACATATTATTTGCCAAATTCGCATTTACTGATATTAATTATTCCTTATTAAATAAAAACAAAAAATAAAATCATTTAATTGTTTTTCAAATTCTATATTATTATTATTTATATATATTCATTGTTGTTTACTTAAATAATTGTTTAGAATTTAAAAATATAGACGTGTGACATCACGGTCAAAGGGTTAATATGATAGATATGGTAATATTAATATCAAGGTGTCATTTCTTTCAGGGAAGCTCATCCGAAGAGAACCAAGAAGTTAAGCGTGCCTAGACGGGAGTAGTGTGAGGATGGGTGACCAACTAGGAAGTGTGACCATAAGTGCAATTTGACCTTAGATTAAGTGTACTAAGTGTGATTGTGAAAGATTAACAAGTAAAAAAGTAGAAGAAGAAAAGTGAAAAAAAATTAATTTTTTTTTCAAATTTTTTTTTAAAATATTTTTTCGAAAATAAATTTAAAAAATTTGAAATACTATGCCGACGGTTTTACCGTCGGCACAACAATCTATGCCGACGGCCAGTCTGTGCCGACGGTGATCGGGCAGTCCCCGACCAGAACTATGCCGACGCCGCTATGCCGACGGTCACCGTCGGCACAGCCTGTGCCGACGGCCTTCTGTGCTGTGCCGACGGCTGGCGGCCGTCGGCGTACTCCATCTCTCCCGTAGTGATTGCATGAAGCAATAGCAGTGGCTTTAATCAAGGTATAGGTGGTAATCTAGCGGTTTTGCCCTCGCACTGAATACAACATACGCACTTGAAGAGCTGTTGGCATTGGCCACAATCGTAGGCTTCTCTCCGGCACGGACCGTTACAGATTCCAGGCTTTGTCCTATGGGCCGGCACCGGGGACAGGTTGGGGTAGGGGTGGCCATCCCAGGCGCCCAACATCTAAGGCCAACGCCGCGACACATCTCGCATCCGCGCGTCCGGATGGGTCGTGGGCTCGTGACCCATCCCAAATTCGGATGGCCGCGCTGTCCCGAACGACCAAAACCCGCCTAAATCTGGACCAGGTTTGCATGTCCGCGGATGGTACACATCATCCGGCCGCATCCGCCTGCTCGTCTCCCTGGGTCCAGCTGTCGGTGGGCGGGCACACGTCCTATTAAATGTGGACTGGGAGGGGACTGTCCCTGTCCAGTCCACTTCCCCACTACCACTCCCACTCCCCACGCGCCCCACTTTGCCGCCATGAAACCGAAGAGAGCTTTCGCTCCAGGTGCCAACGACGACAAGGCTGGCAGCAGCCGGCAGATCGCACCAGCACTGGGGGCAGCCCACCACCGCGGCGGGCTGCACATCGAGGATGCAGGCCGCATCACCGCGTCATTGGCACAATCCGCACCGCCGGTGCCGAAGCCCGAGGAGGATGACGACCCGACATGTGCGCCGCTCTAGCAGCATCGCTCGCGGAGGAGGAGGTCAGGCAGGTGGTCGAGGACACCGAGGCATGGTCGTTGTTGCGCCAGGCGTGTCGACAAGAGGACGCCACCCGCCGGCAGGAGGAGGCCAGGCTCCGGCACCAAGAGGCCATACACCAGGTGGAGCCGCCTCCGCCTTAGGGAGGAGGCGGAGCTGCCGGCTGCTGCTGCTGAGCTGTGGGCAGCCAGTCCGCAGCCAGCCCTGCGGACCTTCACTCGGCCTAGGAAGAGGTACAGTGGTCGTTGTGGCCTATTTCAGGTCTCTCCTGGCGCGTCCGATGCACATGAGGAAGGATTATTGCTCCTTGATCGGAAAATTGTCTTGCTTTGATGAATAGAAAGGTGTTGGTAGGGAATTTGGTATGTTGACATGGTATTTATTTTGACATCTCAATTCGCATTATGTTATTATGTTTCTATATAATATGATGTAGTAATCTAAGAAGATATTAACCATACTATTAGAACAAAATGAAAACTCAAAAGGAAAGACCAAAATATCAGGTGAATGATCGATTCAGATTATGGGATGCCAAGCGTGACAGAAGCTAAGCCATAGGATGTAGACACGACGGCTATGCATTTTATAGTTTTTTCAACAACAAAATTTGCGGGCCTCACACACAAATAACGCTGGCAGCTCACATAATGCATTCCGCAGCCGGGCTTATTATTGGTAGCGCACCATACCTCGGGGGATCGAGAGTTCCGATCCTCCGCCTGCAAAATCATTGGATCACACTGAATGAGATGCACTTCTCCATTGGATCGTTTTATCCTCTCATCGGGCCGGTCCGCACCACCCACATCACAGTATAGTTTACACACAAATGTCAGGTGCAACAAACATATTTGCTTGTATTGCAGGGTCTGCACTAAGTCATGCTTGAAGCCCCCTGAACATTGATTCTCAGTGCAAATAAGATCAAATAAAACAAGCGGCGATCGTCTTTAAAGTTGGCGAGGGCACATTTGAAAAGTTGCACTAGTGGAAAAGAGGTCTTTCGTCCCAAGCAAATGTTCCCGTTTTGAACCAAACCGGGACCAATGGGGGGTATTGTCCCGGTTCATCATGAAAACCCTTTAATCCCGGTTCGTTTGGACCCTTTAGTCCCGGTTGGTAATACAATCCGGGACTAAAGGGTGGTCTATGGGGCAAAAGTCTTTAGTCCCGGTTCGTATTACGAACCGGGACTAAAGGTCTACCCTTTAGTCCCGGTTCGTAATACGAAGGGGGACTAAAGGGTTTTTTGCCTCCCCATGCACCTCCACCACCACCCCCCCCGTGGATCGCCTTTTTTAACACTGTATAATAGAAAATAAAATGATAGAACATTCAAAAAAATAAAAAAAATTCAGATTCTTGTATGTTATGCAACCTACTATTAGGGAAAATTAACAAATTTGAGTTTTCATTTTTTTTGCAAAAAAGGTTTGAAAAATGGTAAAACCGCATTAACTTTTGCATACCATGTCGGAAAAAAAACGTGTAATATATCAAAATCATCGTGGGAAAAAGTTACATCCGAATTCACCCGGGTTTACCCGGTTAGCCAATTTTTAGATTCTCAAAATTCCAAATGATTACATCATGCATAAAGATTACTATTACTTAACCATAAAGTTAGCCAATTTTTAGATTTTCAAGTTTGGCAAAAAAATATTAAAAACAATAAATTAAAAAAACTATTATAATACAAATTAAAAACATTAAAATTGTAATACCATTATGTAACATCCCAAAAATTCAAAACAAAACAAATGAATTTCCCTAGTTCCAAATTTTGGAACTAACAAAAACTTTTATTAAATTAAGTGTGATACATAGTGATCTTGCTTAATTCTTGTGCTATTACTATGATTGCTTGTTATTAGTATTTGCAACAACCTTAAACCCTAAACCTCACCCCTCTTTTCACCATCCTAGTTAAAATAAAATAAAAGGACATTAAATAAGAAAAAGGCATATGTGCCTATGGCTATAATTATAAATCTTTACCCTAGAACTTTCCAATTTGTTTAGAGGTTTGGAAAACCATCATACACCTTACCTAGCACTTATCAAACCTAATCCAAGTTGTTTCCAAAGAAAATAAAAAGAAACTAAAAATGCCATAGAGGCATATGAGAGTAAAATGCAAATTTGTGAATTTGAGAAGATTGACCCTAGGACTTGTTGTGAATGGTTGGATCACTCCCATATACCATTTCAACACTCAACAACACCATTTGGGTCAAACAAAGCCAAATTAAAAATCAAATGCCACATATGCATAGAGGCATATGTGACACATAGCCATAATACCCAATTCTTGTCCTATGACTTTAAACCTTGACCAAAGGATGGGAAACCATCTCTCAGCCTAATATAACACTAAATTGACCCTAACCCATGCCCAAGTAAAACAAGGTGAACAATTTACAAAAATAGTAAAACTTAACACATCACCTCTTATGTGTTGTGGCCATTTTTGCAAATCTTTGAGAAAGACCATTTGAATTGGTTTCAATGGTCTTAAAATGTTTCTAAACTAATAAGAATCACATAAGAGTCAACAAAAGTCAAATCAAATGGAGAGAAATTAAATAGTGAGAAAATCCCAATTTCACTCACATACACTTAGGCCAAATTTGCAAATCTTCATATGAGGCCACCATTGCTTGATCTCTTGCTTGTAGAATACTTATATATGATAAAAAAACACAAATGCATCAAAGAAACAAGAATCAAATCAAAGAAAATCTCAAATTCAATTCACATATGATAATGGTCATATGTCCCAATTTTATTATGTTCACCACTTTGCACCCATTTATCTTCTGTTTCCTCAACCAACCTTGGCCAACTAAGACCATGTCATCCAATACCATGTCAAGGTCAACAACTTTCATGTTGACCACACCTGCTAGTTTTGACCAGGTTGACCAGTAGGGTTGTGACAAGTGGTGATGTTGAAGTAAAGTGAAGATTACCCCAAATTTGAAAACTTGCAAAACTTTGTCAAATTGACCACCACCACCATCAATCCCTTTCTATATTTATATAAATGAAGTGCACCAAAAAGAATTACAAATTTCGACAAAAATCTTCATGCGGCCATTTCATCGAGCACCTTGCAGGCATAGTTTCAGAATTGCAATACACCCTATTATCCTCTGGTCCAAAGCCTAAACCACTTTGATCCTTGATCATTGCTGCTCCTGTACCTCCCCTGCAGCAAGCCATGTACTGGTTTGGTCGTTTAAAGCCAAGAAATGATCACCTTGCACCATGCCGGCCATGAGAACATCACCATGCCACTCATGGTTATCCTCCCTCTCTGGCCCCTTGTACCATGTCAACTAGATAGCCTACTCCTCAATGAACCTGCTGATACGAGCCCTAAGCCAGGAGACACACGCTACGGTCCAGAACGCGCACGCCCAGTACCATGCCGTGGCATGCCAGGCACGCGGTGAGCGCGCCCTGGCACGACACTGGGCGCCGCAGTACAACCTCTCGCCAGCACGCTCTCGTCCTTCTCTCCCTCTCCCACTTGGCACGAATGATCATCACGACTACGGCTACCCCTGGACATGCTCGCTAGCTCGCGGGAGCCTCGTCACCGTCGCAATGATCCGAGTTCTGCCGCGCCCGTACCGAGAACACTTGATCGTTGCCAGCACGCTTCCGTCCTTCCTCTGTCGTCCCTTCAAGCACTCTAGCACCTCCTAGTCATCGCCTACCTCGCGCGCCCCCTAGCTTGCCCCTTCGATCGCTGGAGACGCCGCGCCATGGACACCCTCTCACAACACCCGCCGGTCACCTCGCCATCTATAAATAGAGGCCATCTCCGCCTTCACTCTCCACAACAAACTTGCTCCCCTACCTCTCCTCGACCTCCTCCACCTCTTCTCCCCGCGGATTACCCCACAGAGAGCTCCAATTTCATCACCGATCCCCGCCACGGTAGCTCCGCACCGCCGTCCAATTAGGACCACCTCAAGCCTCGCCGCCGGTACCAGTCGACGTCTCGTCATCGACAACGTCGCCTAGCCTCCGCGCCAGCCCCGCGGGAACCTCCGTCGCGCCGCCGACCCCCTACCTCGCCGGAGCAGCACGTTCCTCTCCACCGTCGACGACGACGAAGCCCCACCGTCGGATCCCCTTCTAATCGCACGGTTCCAGTTGAAAGGTACCGCTTCGGTGTTATAACGCGCTGACGCCTGGGCCCCAGCTTGTCAGGCGGCCCGCGCACACGGGCTGTGTTGCTGGGCCGTGCTACCCTGTTTAAATTCATTCTGGCCCGTTACCGTTTCCCGCGTGGCCCAGTAATTCAAATATGTTTTAATCTATTTGGTTCAAATCCAATACTGCTGCCCACTTCAAAATTGAATAGTTTAAAATCTACTACACCAAATTTAGTAAATTTTATATTTTCGGAAAGCTCAGGAAATTATCTAAACAATGCCACTGGCCTCACTTGCAAATTATCTGTAGAATTTAAATGATAAAAATAACAAAACAGATACTTTTCTAACTTCAAATAAATACTAAAAATTATATATAAATGATTTTGAGTTGATTCCAACTCTAATAATTCACATTTGACATAATCTAATTGTTTATGCAAAAATATAGCATAGTTGTTTTGCATGATCATGGGCTAGAATCAAAATATTGGCTATGTAGTCAATACTAGCCCATTTAAACTATTTCCAATATTAGGAATTTAAACCAATGAGGTGTAGCACCTCATTTAAATCATTATCACAAGTGATATGAAGTAATGTGTTGACCTTTAAATGCTTAGGCTCATACTTGTTCACTTGTAGAATTTAAATCAACATAGTATTTAAATTGCACTAGTTATTTAAATCACATGAGATGATGAATCTCATTTAAATCACTTTTCTCAAATACTAAGTGTGAAGTGTTGACCTTGGTCAACATGGGATCATCCCTGGTTATTTGAGAAGATTAAATCTTAAGAAGATTCAATGAGAGGAAATTATTTCTCCCAAACCAAAGAAAAACCCTAATTCCAATTTTTAATGAGAGGAAATTATTTTCCTAATATTAAATAAACCCTAGAATAATTTTTGGATAAATGTTAAGTAGTGATGCTAGATCAATTGTGTGAGCCATTAAGGCTAGTTAAAGACTGCCTAAGTGTTGTTTGGTGATTGTATCCTCGTATTCGTTTATAGACGCTAGTACCGGAGACTATCAAGAGGAGGAGGTATTCTACCAGGAGGAAGAGCCAGAAAACTTTGATCACCTCGCCAATCAAGGCAAGCTAACACTCTTGCAAGGTTCCCTTGTGCAAAGCTCTACAAGAGCAAGGCACCATTATTTTTACTTTATGCTTAATGCTCCTATCCCAAGTTTTTACTTTACAAGCTTTTCTAAATTTTGTTTATCAAAGTTTACCTTTTTGATTCATGATTCACTTGGTTTAGATATAGGGTAGAACAAGAGCATCAAAGTTAGCCTAGAGCAAGACAAGCTAGTTAGCACCCCTCATGACTAGTTGCTAGTGCTAAACAAATAAAATTGACTACTCTAGATGGGATCATGTGAAATAAAATGACTTTGAAAACCTGGGAATGATGATTCATTCTATTGAAAGATTTTGAAGGTGAATATGACTGGTGAATGACTTGGTGAATTTTACAAAAACTGATGGTTGGGTTCGGATGAGATACCATTCCAATTTGAAAGTACCCCCACAATACTCAACATGGGTAAGGGCTTAACTAGAAATTTATGTGCTTTAGTATGGGTTCCCTCTAAACAAGCGTCATCGGGGTTAGGCCGAAGGCTGCCTCTACAAAAAACAAAACAATGCGATATGACGTGGAATGAGGTGAATGTCCGGCTCAAGCCCTGTGCAGTTCCCGGGTTGACTGCGGTTTCCACCGGGAGGCCAAGCTCATGGGGAGAGGTGCTCATACTAGAGTATGTAAGTGAAAGGTTATGGTTGGTAGTCCGCATACGGAGTATGATAAATCGGGGCCGCTTAACCCCGACGGATTATTGCAAATGTTGTGGCACAAGTGTACGACCTCTGCAGAGTGTAGAACTATTCGAATAGCCGTGTCCACGGTTATGGACGGTTGGAAAGGCCATACTGTTCCGTCATCAGAACTTTTCTAAAAATATGAATGGTGACTTGTGATTTGAATTGAAAGGTGACTTTGACTTTGAATCACACCAGAGTTGTGGGAATGACACTAATGTTCCCACTTGAGTTAGTATAGCAAATGAAGAGTCTTTTCTAAATGTTTATGAAATAAACTTGGCTTTATGCAAATAAACCTAGAGCTTAGTATTCCCTTACTAAAATTGATAGTGCTTACACTAGTATTAGTTTGCGAGTACTTTAAAAGTACTCATGGCTTTGTCCCTGGCTATTCAAATGGCCAGACTATGAAGGTGAACAGCAGTACGAGGAAGATGGACAGCAGGACGTCTACGACAACTAGGACCGCTCCTGACGTCAAGCGTTGGCCTGTGGATTAGATAGCCACTACTACTTCGCTTCCGCTATTTGTGATGATCGTTGATCGATAGATCAACTACTATTGTAATTTTTGATCATGTGATCTACCTTTGTAAGACGATTATGTGTTGTAATAAATTATGACTCTATGATATTCAACTATTATGTCTCGCAACAACAATATTCCTGGGATTGCGATGTATGGCATAATAGGCATCTGGACTTAAAAATCCGGGTGTTGACAAGTTGGTATCGTAGCCATTGTTTGACCTTAGGAGACCCTAGTTAGAATGGACGTCCTAAAAACTTAGTTTCAAAACAAAGAAAGTGAATATTTCGGAAAACTTATTCTCACCCTTATCTTAAGATCTTTTCAAAAGAATAAATCCATGCTCTACTTTTCTTTGTAACTGTACATAAAATTTTGCACACTTGATCACTTCATTAACTTACTCATCCTCATTGCTCACAGATGGAGTACCAATGGGAGTTCTATCAGCTTGGTCGCGGAGGAGACCTAACGTTCGAAAAAGATTTGAAGCAACTAGTGGAATACCTAGGCCACCCGTATCCCGAGTTCTTCGGAATACCCCTCAACAACCACTCTGGAGAACCACCTCGGTGGGAAGTTTCTACTGATCTACGAAGAAAGCTTGGAGCCCCGGTATGGGAAACCATCCGGTTTTTCGTAACGGGAAACACTTGGAAGGAAGGACTAGTCAGAGCTATGCAAGAAGCAATTTTCCGTCTGTGCGGACAAAATGAGGACACGATCAAGAACACTCGCTTCATCTACTACCCAAGACATGACCCCATGGGAAGACCGAGGACCATGCCCCCGCACCCGGAGATAAACCCCTATGTAGCACCCCAGGACTTCAGGATGTACAAAACCCGCAGGGATTTGGACAACGCCCTCGCCTCTCGCCAAGCACATTACCCGTGAAGACGAAGAATTCCACCCTAAAGAGTAGTATCATTTAAGGCACTTTCGTATGTGTGAGTTGTATCGGGATCCCCTTGTATCGTAGAGCGAATGAATGGTTCTTCAAACCAACGGTGTGTTAGCCTTGTAATATGTGATGTTTGGTATGAATGAAAAAGTGTTGTTGGTTTTTACCCCCGCAACACTACTCAAGTTTTCAATTTATGAACTTCTTAAATTTTAACAAAACAAACCCTAGAAATTTCCCTCTTATCTTATCAGCTACCTCAATGTTCAGATGGCCCCACCAACCCGCAACGCCACCCAGGATGCCATGATGCAACTGCTGCAGACGATGATGGCAGACCGCGAAGCCGAGAGAGCTGAACGCCAAGCAAACCTTGCCGCACTGCAACCGATAGCTCAGAACAATCAAGGCCACGGAAATCATGATCACCCTGGGTCAAAGTTGAAGAATTTTCAGAACACCAACCCACCGATGTTCAACAAGACTGAAGAGCCCCTAGATGCTGATGACTGGCTCCAGACCATGGAGAACAACCTCGAAGTTGCGGGAGTTGAAGCCGCAGAAAAATGCTCGTTTGCCACCCACTACCTGTCAGGACCTGCCAGAGCCTGGTGGACAAGTGCCCGTGCAATGAATGCGGGACAGATGATGACCTGGGAAGACTTCAAGCTGAAGTTTAGCAAGTACCATGTGCCCCAAGGACTGATCAAGAAAATGAGAGACGAGTTCCGTGAACTCAAACAAGGAAGGATGTCCGTGGTGGAATACCGCGACAGGTTTCTCACTCGTCAAGGTACGCCCGGATGAGACCGACACCAACGAGAAGAGGAAGGAAAGATTTCCGAACGGACTCGCATGACGAGATGCAAGCCGTGTTAGTGAATATTCCGTTCGGCGACCTCGAAGCCCTCGTGGACTCAGCCATACGAGATGGAAGGAAAGCCGCATCAGGCCAATGAGAACCGCAAGCGAAGGATGATGAACCAAAGTGGACCCCACCATACCCAGAAGCACCGCAACAACCACTCTGGAGGATTCACCCCAAGATACAACAAGCCCCCTGCTCAGAGTTATCGCCCCAAAAACCACAACAACAACGGAGGACCCCCGAAGCCCGGAGGCAACAACAACAACAACCACAACAATAACAACCACCCCGACAACAGCAACAGCAATGGAAACAACAACAACACCAATACCGCCCCAAGGACTGGAAGCAACACTTGCTCCCGTCAACCCCAAGGACAAATCCACGATCAAGCTTGCTATGAATGTGGAGTTGTGGGCCACTACTCCAATGAGTGTCCCAAGAAGCTTGCCAAGATTGCCGCCAACACCGCTGCACCTGCCCAAGCAACAGCGTCGCTTCGCCGGTAGAAGGAACCGAGAACAACAACGGCGGCCGCCTCTACCACATGACCCTGCCATCGAGGCTCGGGAAGCACCACGAGACCATGCCAAGTATGTCTTCCTCGTAAATAAAATGCTCAATCTCTCTTAGGAACCTAACTTTTCTTAAAATCTCGGGACGAGATTTGTTTAAGGGGAAGGGTTTGTAACATCCCAAAAATTCAAAACAAAACAAATGAATTTCCCTAGTTCCAAATTTTGGAACTAACAAAAACTTTTATTAAATTAAGTGTGATACATAGTGATCTTGCTTAATTCTTGTGCTATTGCTATGATTGCTTGTTATTAGTATTTGCAACAACCTTAAACCCTAAACCTCACCCCTCTTTTCACCATCCTAGCTAAAATAAAATAAAAGGACATTAAATAAGAAAAAGGCATATGTGCCTATGGCTATAATTATAAATCTTTACCCTAGAACTTTCCAATTTGTTTAGAGGTTTGGAAAACCATCATACACCTTACCTAGCACTTATCAAACCTAATCCAAGTTGTTTCCAAAGAAAATAAAAAGAAACTAAAAATGCCATAGAGGCATATGAGAGTAAAATGCAAATTTGTGAATTTGAGAAGATTGACCCTAGGACTTGTTGTGAATGGTTGGATCACTCCCATATACCATTTCAACACTCAACAACACCATTTGGGTCAAACAAAGCCAAATTAAAAATCAAATGCCACATATGCATAGAGGCATATGTGACACATAGCCATAATACCCAATTCTTGTCCTATGACTTTAAACCTTGACCAAAGGATGGGAAACCATCTCTCAGCCTAATATAACACTAAATTGACCCTAACCCATGCCCAAGTAAAACAAGGTGAACAATTTACAAAAATAGTAAAACTTAACACATCACCTCTTATGTGTTGTGGCCATTTTTGCAAATCTTTGAGCAAGACCATTTGAATTGGTTTCAATGGTCTTAAAATGTTTCTAAACTAATAAGAATCACATAAGAGTCAACAAAAGTCAAATCAAATGGAGAGAAATTAAATAGTGAGAAAATCCCAATTTCACTCACATACACTTAGGCCAAATTTGCAAATCTTCATATGAGGCCACCATTGCTTGATCTCTTGCTTGTAGAATACTTATATATGATAAACAAACACAAATGCATCAAAGAAACAAGAATCAAATCAAAGAAAATCTCAAATTCAATTCACATATGATAATGGTCATATGTCCCAATTTTATTATGTTCACCACTTTGCACCCATTTATCTTCTGTTTCCTCAACCAACCTTGGCCAACTAAGACCATGTCATCCAATACCATGTCAAGGTCAACAACTTTCATGTTGACCACACCTGCTAGTTTTGACCAGGTTGACCAGTAGGGTTGTGACAAGTGGTGATGTTGAAGTAAAGTGAAGATTACCCCAAATTTGAAAACTTGCAAAACTTTGTCAAATTGG
>NC_061513.1:361392226-361442395 GCF_022539505.1 Lolium rigidum | reverse complement strand
AAATAATTTCTTCTGAGAGGGATCATATTGAACATACACTTCTTTTCTCCTTTCTTCATTATGTTGGTGTCTTGAAGATACACATGAGATCTCACCCAATCTTCTTCTTGAAGACATACTTGTCATATGCTTTGAACTTCCTTCATGACCAAACTTCGGATCACTCCTTGGTCATCACTTGATCTTCACTTTCTTTTCAACCTTGAAGTCAACATATGATCAAAACTTGGGTATGAACTAATCCTACAAATACAACTCAATGTAAACATTATCGCATAGGGATTGTTACTAATTACTAAACCATACATGTGGGCTCCTTGCACTTTGAACAACCGTTAGAAGTCTAGCTTAACATGAGATGGGAAATGTGGTATTCATATATGTTGAAAAGAATGTCTGAGGACTGGATGATTCAAGATTGGAAATTACTCCTTTCCTTTGGAATTGGAGAGACATAGTATGACCCATCTCGTCATTGGATAGTCTGGCTAGACACTTTGTAATGTGAATTATATGGATATTGAAATACGATACCAGAAAAAGAATGATACTGGATCGAGGTTAGCAGGTATAGTGATCAAGAGTTGAATCACGAGAATACCAAACGTCTTACCTTGGTATATCGTGAAGCAATATGATCGATGTTAGATATCACAAAGGTTATTTGTGCATAGCCATAAGTTTTTGTAGTGTTATTTTAGATCTGTATGAAAGGGTTGATATCATTAAAAGTGGTTGACAATGCAACTTGATGCAATTGAATGTAAATATTATATCTTAATGAAATGACAATTGCTATCTAGTTATAATTGTTAAGGATTTGTTAGCACTAATTATGCATTAAGATTTTTGCCATTGATATATAGTGCCTCCCTTCTGCGCACGAAAGTAAATTTTGCGACATTTGATACTCCGATTGATCAAGACAGTGCACCCAGCGGCACCAACAATTCAGTCCGCTAACTATTTGGCCCACTCACAAGAGATAAACAATTTCATTAAACTGGACATAATTTACATTAATTTTGATAGTTCATTAAACCGAACGTAATTTTCATTTTGGAAATAAAATCTATATCCTAGTTTCTAGCGCCGCCGTCCTCTTCATCATCGGAGATGAGGTCGACGTGCACCCAAGCAGAGACGTCCAACGGCTGCGACACGTACTGTGGCTACTGCTGTGGTTGCGCATGATGCGGAGGAGGTGGAACCATCTGGCCGTCCCATGCTGCATGTGGTGGCGCATGCGGCGGAAATGGTGGTGATGGTGGCAGGGAGGCAACATGCTCTGCCACCATTGTCGAGAGCTGGAGAACATCCTCCAGCCATGGCCAGGACCACTACGAGTCCTCGTCAGCCTTTGACGCGGCCAGGGAGGTGGCCGTGCCGGCCTCTTTGTCATAGTCGTCGGGGACGAGCACCTCCATCTTCACAGTGGTTGGAGGCACATCCTCCATCTCGTCGTCCTCCAGCCTCACGTGGTGATTGAGTAGGAGATATTGCCTCCTTGAGGTGGGCTTGGCCTTGAAGGCATGGTCGTCGTGGAACAGCTTGAGTAGGCATGGTTGGAGCCGGGATGATTCTACGGCGTGGCTGCCGGGGTGAGTTGCCACGTGGGTGGTGCCGCAAGAACATTTGTGCATCGACGAATCCTGGTCGCGATGCCAACGAGGATGCTCTGGTGTGTCGCGGTAACGCGTGGAGGTAGAGCGAGTGGCACCAGAGTGGGGTCTTGTCAGTGAAACACGGCGGCAAGGAATCCTACTTCTGCTCACTCCGCATGATAGGAAGAGGAAACTCAGGTCAGGGAGATGGAAAATTTGTGGTCGATTTTGTCAAAAGAACTGCGCCATCATAGTGTACTAGCGCTCTTAACAATGCGTGCTTTTTGCACATCTTACATTTTCGATGCTATTATCATATATATCTTGGGACGATTTTTTTTTTGCTTCATCTCATTATCTAAGAAAATGCTGGTGCTTAGTTAATTAGCTGAAACCAACCTAAAATGATACACACTGTATAAAGGCAATCCTGCAACGGAAGCGATGGCATGCTACAAGGGAACTTAGCTTATCTACATCAATTTCATCAATAGAGGACATGCAAATCAGCTAAAAGTTCATCGAGATCTATTTCTTCATTAGCCTCGTGCCATGTCAGATAGCACCAAAGAGGGATCGATGGGTACACTTGGTCACGCCTCTTATGGGGGTCCAATTGTCGGATCAGCCATATGTTTTTGGGTGGTCTCTCACTACTTCGGGTTTTTTACTGTCAAATCTTTATATTTGAATTTACTTAATGGCCACACTGGATTCAAGGTATCACTGAAAATCAGAATTTTTACGTGGTTCGTACATAAAGGGGTGATTCTAACAAAGGATAATCTCATTAAGCGTAACTGGCATGGTTGTTGTAAGTGTTGTTTCTATGATCAGCCGGAGACCATACGACATCTCTTTGTCTCTTGCCCGTTTGCAAGAATTTTTTGGAGGATCATTTAGATGACTTTTAATATTCCTCCGCCTTCGAGTGTTACAAATATGTTTGGCACTTGGTTAAATGGTACTCCCAAAGAAGACAAATGTTGTGGGCTATATGGACTGTCCGTAATGATTTGATCTTTAACAAAAAAAGTTATCTATCCTTTATGCAAGTTATTCCTTTGGTTACCCACTGGATCCGTATATGGTCCTATCTTTAGCCAGAGGAGGAGCGCAAGGACTATGTGGTCCTATCTTTAGCCAGTGGAGGAGCGCAAGGACATGGATACTGGGTGCAAACGTTTGACGACGGTCGCACGGGATTTATACAGTGTGGTTTGCGGTCTGAGAGGCATATCAATGCTTGATGTTTTTAACAATTTTTTCAATAATTTTTAGATGGCTCATTTTTGTTGAGACTTTGTGCGATCCGTGATTTGTAATAAGTAGCTCCTTTTTTATGTAATAAACTCTGGATTATCTTGCAATAAAGAGCCGTATACATCGATTAATGCAGAGGCTAGGATGACCCCATTTCGAAAAAAAGCTTGGACGTACTCCAGTGTGCCGTGAAGCTTTATGATGAGGTTTTTTTTTCATTTAAAAAAATACTACACTATCCCCTCTTGGAAGTTTAAGATAAATAAAAATCAACATCGTTGGTGCTACTGCATAGGTTCCACGCATATTTGCATTCCTGACGTGTGACGATATATGGATCAGGTGATTTGCAATTGGTTATTCTTTATATTCCCTCGTGTCTAGATACATACGTATCTAGAATTCTAAACAAAGCTGAGCCAATTAAATTGGAATGGAAGGACTATTTCTGCACCTGCTGCTTCAACACTACGGAGTACTCCCCGCAAAAAAAAAAAAAAAAAAAAAAACACTACGGAGTACAGACTGTTGAGTAACATATTGTATAGATATAGGTCCCCGTATTTTCTCAGGGTTGTACCTGTAATTGTACATGTGTCCGCCTATATATATACGAGCAGCCGGCCCTATTGGTGCTGTGCAATCTCCAATACCCTTCTCTACATGGTATCAGAGACCCTTCGGGTCCTGACCTAGCCGCCGCCCCTCCTCCCCCTTCGGCGCCGCCGGCCCTCCCCAACCCTAGCCGCCGCCCTCCTCCTCTAGGGCGCCGCCGGCCCTCCCCACCACCACCGCTTCCGCCATCCACCCTAGCCGCCGCCCCTCCTCTCTAGGCGCCGCCGGCTCCTCCCCACTTCCAACCCTAGCCGCCGCCCTTCTCATCTAGGGCGCCGCCGGCCCTCCCCACCGCTTCCGCCATGGCGCGCTTCGACTCCTCCTCCGGCTCCGGCAGCAGCAACCCCTTCGCCGGCCCCTCCGTCGCCGTCATCCGCGACATCCCCATCGCCGAGCGCGTGCCGCTGAAGCTCTCCACCACCGCTGCCAACTTCTTCCCGTGGAAGACGTACTTTGGGCTGCTCTTCCGCGAGTATGATCTCCTTGATCACGTCGACGGCACCATCGACCTCCTCGCCATGCCGCACGACCCCGAGTGGCTCGCCATCGACGCCACCATCATCCGCCGGTTCTACCAGCACCGTCTCCAACGACATCTTCCGCACTCGTCGTCCGCGACGGCGACTCCGCCCACACGGTCCGGGATAAGATCACCGGCCTCTTCACCGACAACAAAATCCAGCGGGTCACCTTCCTCCAACAGGAGTTCTTCGGCACCCACCGAACGACCTGTCTCTCGACGACTACGCCCTCAAGCTGAAGAGCCTCTCCGATGAGCTCCGTGACTTGGAGTTCCCGATCGATGACAAGATCATGCTCTCCACCCTGTCGGCGGGTCTCGGCGAGGATCTCAGCAACGCCGCCTCCAACCTCACGCTCCTCACCACGCCCACCTACGAGCAGGCCGTGGCGTACCTGCGCCTCGAGGAACGCCGCCTCAAGCACCTCCGGGCTCGGGCGGCCCACACCGCCTTCGCCGCTGGCTTCTCCCGCGGCGCCCGGACTCCGCGCCTCGCGCCCTCGCGCTCGCCCTCGGGTCCGCCGCCGGGTTTCCCCGCCGCCGCCCCGCCGCCCGGTCAGCCCGGCCCCCGGACCGGGCCCGCCGGGCGCCCGGCCGGCCAGACCGGTCCCTCGGACCGGCCAGCCGGCTCCTCCTGGTGGTGGCCGCCGTGGCCGTCGTCGCCGTGGCGGTGGCAACGGTGGCGGCAACGGTGGCGCCAATGCCGCCGCCCCCGCGCCTCGTCCCCCGCAGTTCACCGCCCCTCCGCCATGGACTGCCGGTCACAACCCGTGGACCGGGGTTGTTCACGCCTACCCATGCCCGTGCCGCGCGCCCCTACCCGGGCATTATGGGGCCGCGTCCGGCCTCCCACCGAGGCGTTCTACGCGGCGCCCCAGCCCTGCCCCGGCCTACGCCGCCCCTCCGGGTGCGACCCCGTGGGATCCCGCGCTCCCGACCGCCCTCCGGAGCGCCCCTCTGCTGGGGCGTATGGTGGCGGTGGCGACTGGTTCATGGACACCGGCGCTTCCGCGCATATGGCGGCGCATCCCGGTAACCTCTCCTTTTCCACACCCGCTTCCACTTCTTCTCGCATCATCGTTGGCAACGGTCATGCTCTTCCTATTACTCACATTGGTTCTGTCTCTTTTCCTTCCACCTCCACTCCCTCTCTCTCCATAATGTTCTCGTTTCTCCGACTTGATCAAAAACCTTGTTTCCGTTAAATCTTTTCGTCGTGATAACCACCGTGATCGTGGAATTTGACGCTTTTGGTTTCTCTGTCAAGGATGGTCGTACCCGGATGCTCCTCCACCGATGTGACAGCCCCGGCGATCTCTACCCCGTTGGCGCGGCCTCCACCACCACCGGCCGTCCACTCGCCCTCTCCCGCCGGTGTCGACCTTTGGCACGCCCGTCTTGGCCATCCTAGCTCCGCCACTCGCGTCAAATAATGCAAGGCTTCTCCTTTACTTGTAATAAAACGGATGCCCACTCTTGTGAAGCATGTCGTCTAGGCAAACATGTTCGCCTTCCGTTTAGTTCGTCCTCCACGGCCGCATCTTTTCCCTTTCAACTCATTCATAGTGATGTATGGACCTCGCCGGTTCCGAGTAACTCTGGTTATAATTATTATCTTGTGATTCTTGATGATTACTCGCATTTTGTATGGACTTTTTCACTTCGCCGTAAGTCAGATGTTGCCACCACCCTCACCGCCTTCTTCGCGTTCGTCTCCACTCAGTTTGGTCGCCCCATTCACGCTTTCCAGACCGACAACGGCAAGGAGTTCGACAACATCACCATTCGCTCACTTCTCGCCACCCACGGCACCATCTTCCGCCTCACGTGTCCATACACTTCTTCACGGAATGGCCGTGCCGAACGGATGCTTCGTACCCTCAACGACTGCGTCCGCACCCTTCCGTTCCATGCCTCCATGCCCCCGCGATTCTGGCCGGATGCCCTTGCCACGGCGACTCTCCTCGTCAACATCCGCCCGTGTCGTGTGCGTTGGTCCTACACGCCGCATCATCTCCTTTACGGTGCGCCGCCCACCTATGATGACCTCCGCATCTTCGGCTGCCGGTGTTTTCCTAACACTGCTGCCACCGCCGCGCATAAGCTTGCGCCGCGCTCCTCCCCTTGTGTGTTTCTCGGCTACCCCGCCAACACCAAGGGTTACCGCTGTTACGACCCGGTCTCTCATCGTGTCATCACTTCCCGGCACGTGTACTTTGACGAGTTGGTTTTTCCGTTTCAGCAGGGACTCATGGCGACACCTCCGACGACGCTCCCGGCGCCCGCTAGCCCTCCTGCGGCCGCGCGCCGACCGACCGAGGTGGCGCCCCCGGCGCCGGCCCCGCCTGGTCCCTCGGCGTCCCCGGCGCCCGCTGGCCCTCCTCGCGGCCGCGCGCGACGCCCGACCGCGGTGGCCTCCCCGCTCGGACCCTCGGCGTCCGCACCGCCCGCGGCGCCCGCGTCGCCCGGCGCGCGCTCACCCGCGCGCGCCCGTCGCCGGCCGGCGCCTCGCCCGCGGCGCCTCCGTCGCCTGCGGCGCCCTCGCCCGCGGCGCCCGCGTCGCTGCGGCGCCCTCGCCCGCGGCGCCATCGCCCGCGACGTCCGAGGCGTCCCCGGTGCCCCCGTCGCCCGCGGCGGCTGCCTCTTCGCCGTCTGCCTCGCCACCCGTCGCTGCGGTTCCTGAGCCCATGCTCACCCGCGCCCGCGCAGGCGTGCGGCGGCCGTCTACACGCTACCCCGCCGACCAGTATGTCTGCGCGGCTTCGCCGTCTACCGCGTCTGCCTTCTGGGCCAGCGGCAACAGCATATTGCCGCACGACGGCGGCGTCCCCTCCACCAGCCGACCCGGCCAAGCGACCGGTCAGACCGGACCGTCGCCCGGCCTGTCTGGTCATAAGGCCGGCCAGACCGGCTCTCCCACCGGCTCGGCGACCGCTCCTTCGCCGGTGCCCACCTCGGCTCGCGCTGCCTTGCGCGACCCGCATTGGCGTGCCGCCATGCAGGAGGAGTACGACGCGCTCCGGCGCAATAGGACCCGGGAGCTCGTTCCCCGGCCCCTCGCGCCAACGTCATCTCCGGCAAATGGGTCTTCAAGCACAAGCTCGGCTCCGACGGTACTCTCGAGCGCTACAAGGCGCGCGGGGTGGTGCGCGGCTTTCGGCAGCGCGCTGGCGTCGACTTCACGGATACGTTTGCCCCGGTTGTCAAGCCGGGCACGATCCGCACAGATGCTGCACCTCGCCGCGTCTCGTGCGTGGCCCGTGCATCGATGGACGTCTCCAACGCCTTCCTTCATGGCCATCTGCAGGAACGGGTGTACCGTCGGCAACCCACCGGCTTCGTCGACCCCGAGCGCCCCGATGACGTGTGCTTGCTCTCTCGGTCTTTGTATGGACTGAAGCGAGCGCCCGCGCCGGTACCAGCCGCATCGCCGGCTTCCTGCATCAGCTGGGCTTCCGCTCCACGCGTTCCGATGCGTCCCTGTTTGTCTACCGGACCGGCAACGACATGGCATACCCGCTGCCGTACGTCGACGACATCATTCTGACGGCCTCCACCGCTGGTCTCCTTCGACAGCTCACCGACCGCCTTCGCGCTGAGTTCGCGTTGAAGGATCTTGGCCCGCTTCACTACTTCCTCGGCATCGAGGTTGTCCGACGTGCGGACGGATTCTTCCTCCATCGGCGGAAGTATGCTCACGAGCTTCTCGAGCGTGCCGGGATGCTTAACCGCAACCCTGCGCCTACTCCTGTCGACACGAAGGCCAAGCTTTCCGCCGGTGATGGGTCGCTCGGCGTCCGACGCGCCGTTCTATCGCTCCATCGTCGGTGCCCTTCGAGCACTTGACACCGACGCGCCCGGAGCTCCGGTACGCCGTGCGGCAGGTGTGCTTGCATATGCATGCTCCTCGGGATGCTCATTGGGCCGCGGTGAAGCGGATTCTCCGCTACGTCTGCGGTACCATTGGCTACGGCTTGACATTGCATGCTTCGCCCTCGACGTCGACTGACCTTGTCGCCTACTCTGACGCGGACTGGGCGGGTTGCCCGGATACGCGCCGCTCCACCAGCGGCTACTGTGTCTACCTCGGCTCGTCGCTTGTTTCTTGGTCCTCCAAGAGGCAGCCCACCGTGTCCCGCTCCAGTGCTGAGGCCGAGTACCGCGCCGTGGCCAACGCTGTGGCTGAGTGCACATGGCTCCGTCAGCTTCTATCCGAGCTATCTTGTCCTGTTGACAAGGCTACGGTGGTTTTCTGCGACAACGTGTCGGCTGTCTACCTCTCCGCCAACCCCGTTCATCATCGGCGCACCAAGCACATCGAGCTGGATATCCACTTTGTTCGTGAGCAAGTTGCCCTCGGTCGCGTTCGAGTTCTTCACGTACCGACGTCTCAGCAATTTGCCGATATCATGACGAAGGGACTGCCATCCACGACTTTTCCTGAGTTTCGCTCCAGTCTGTGTGTCGGTGCCGACCCTTCGACTGCGGGGGGGTGTTGAGTAACATATTGTATAGATATAGGTCCCCGTATTTTCTCAGGGTTGTACCTGTAATTGTACATGTGTCCGCCTATATATATACGAGCAGCCGGCCCTATTGGTGCTGTGCAATCTCCAATACCCTTCTCTACACAGACCACCTTTCTCTCTATCCCCCTTTCATCTGTTTCTTCTTTAAAACACACAGGAGAACTGCATGTCAAAAACCACGCCTGAAGGAGAACTGTGTGTTTATGTGTTAAGAAAGAAAACAAACTAACTTGTTTGGTACAACGCCTGATGGCAAGATATAGTTAGCTGTTCTTCTGTTCATCTTTTATTGTATAAAAAATGTTGCATGTTCAGGTCATTTCTTTGTATGATCTGTAGTGCTTTTCAGACGCGGCGGTACAGATAGTTACACTTGCAACTTTTTTCTCGACGTTCCTGTGCAAACCTGTTTCTTGACGTTCCAATCTCTCCTGGCTATGAATCGTGCTGGTAGCAAGGCTGGAAACAAGGGTGCCAAAACTGCTTTAACCCCCGCAAGTATCTCAGCGTTTTGTTTATCCATAGATTGAGATGACCTCGTTGTTTAGGAATCATTTAAACTGACAATAGGTGGATGCTCATTTAAACGTGATTCTTTCATGTTCATCATTAGTTGAGCTGTCTCCTTTGGCTACTTGTTTTGGTTCCTTTGCGATGATTGTCAGTACACATGTATAGCACACTAATAATTTCAAGTCACAACACTTCTGAATAAGCTATTCGTCTGTTGAAAACTTCAGCAATGAATTTTTGCTTGATTGTACTATTGTAGTATATGCTGTCTGGATGAAGAAAAATATGGCATTACGTTGTACTGTTCACTTGTATGGAAAATTGAAGGAGTCTTCATCTATTGATAAACCATTTTGTATCCTGAATTTGAAGGATCACACTGTCACTAACATAATACCCAGCTTTCATGCAATCCTAGAGAACTATGTCAACTAGAGCATGGATAACACACCAGCTGATAATTTTGTTTAGAACAGATGTTTGGACCCACTGCTGCTAAAATGAAGGTTTCCAACAAGCAATCTACAAATCTGACACAGCTGCACAAAATCAAGGGCGAAGAAAATGGACATATCCAAACAATCCATTCTTCGAACAAAAATATAACTTCCACCCAGAAATTCCTAAGGCATGAATTATAGATCCCCAGTGATTCAAGTACTACATGACACATCAAGCTGGCTTTCAATCCTCGTGAGGTT
The DNA here is from genome assembly GCF_022539505.1 of Lolium rigidum. Taxonomy (NCBI): domain Eukaryota; kingdom Viridiplantae; phylum Streptophyta; class Magnoliopsida; order Poales; family Poaceae; genus Lolium; species Lolium rigidum. Next base: position 361,432,650 of record NC_061513.1, on the reverse strand, counting down.
ACAGATAGAAGGGATTGACTGCTGCTCCATTTTAGAGAGATGAAGCAGCCACAGCGGTTAGACTAAAATTTGTGCGTGGCATACGCGTCTCCCCCTTGGTCGGCGACTCCGGCAGCCGCTCCTCCGTCCGTGGCGGCGGGTGGCTCTCGGGATCTGGCGGCTCGGTGGCGGCGGGCTTCGGTGCTGGAGGGGCTGCTGGTGGTGGTCTCGGCGGGGGCCCTGGACGCCGGAGCGGCGGCTCCGGATGGTGGCAGCGGTGCCGGTTTCTTCGCGGCGAGCGGTGGCCCGTGGCCCTGGCCGTGTGGGCGGCAGGGTGGCGGTGAGATCTAGTCCGGGGTGTCATGGCGGCCGGTGAAAACCGAGCCTCGACCTCGGTCTTGGCGGATGATGGCGGCGACAGGCGACGTCGTTACCTTGTCGAAGGCGTCATCTTTGCCCGTCTTGGCACTACACTCGGCGGGTTCGGGATGCGCGGCTGCCGGTGAAAACCGTGCTCCGACCTCGGTTGGCGGACGATGGCGACGTGTCACGCCGCTACCTTCTTGAAGGCATCGTCGTCGCAGTCTGCGGTCTCTCACTCGTGCTGCTCGGGGGAAACCCTAGGTCCGGGTCTCCCGGATCGGACGATGGCGGCGCGCTCCGTGTCGTTCTACCTCTTGGGGCATCGTTTTTGGAGCAGCTGCTGGATGTTGGCGGATGTTGGTGGAGGGGATGGTGGAGCCGTCTGGCGTCATGGTGGCATCGACGGCAGGTCTTGCAAGGTTAATGCGATTATCTCTCTTGAAGATGGAGTCGAGGAAGACGGCGGAAGCAACTCCTGTGGCGTGGGCGTTGGCGTGCGCTGAGAGTCTGCTTGACTGGATGTGCTTCTCACCTGCTATTGGGCGGTTTGGGAAGTCATTTAGTTTGGATGATGTGTGTTGGTGTATTGTCACCCTATACATCCCACTGCAGATATAGTTAGGTTGCTTCGAGAGTGATCTTTTGTATTGTTTCTTGTAAGGCTTCATGAATAATCTAATAAAAAGCCGTGTGCATCCTTTGGATGCAGAAGCTGGGGCGATTTTTCCCCCTTTTCGAAAAAAATACATATGGCTTAAAAACAGAAGTGGACACACAGCGAACTGGCAAAAAGCTTTCTTCTGACAAATCTGTGGCACTCCACGAATGCAGCTTGACTTGGATTAATAATACTAGGTGTTGTCCAGCGCTGATGCCAAGCCCATTCGTCTCTTAGAAGTTCTTTCTTGTTGTTACGTAGAAGTGATGAGAATCTTTTGTATGTACCATAAGTATAGGTGTCTCCAATCATGTAAATATTAGTATTAAATCATGAATGTGAATGGTTTTCCAACTTGCTATACAATAAGCAAAATGATAAGGTTGCCCCGCACACATGGTCTCTAAAAGCTGACTTCCACTAACGATTATGCAGTAGTTTAACAAGTGGTAAGCAGAACATCACTTTCTATGGCTCTGAATTGTATTATATGATGCAGTTCAGCAACTATGGTTCATGAGATATTATAATGTGGCTTGTCCTTAATTCTATTATATGTTGCAGTTCAGCAACTATGGCTCATGAGATATTGCAATGTGGCTTGTCCTTAGTTCTATTATATGTTGCAGTTCAGCAACTATGGCTCATGAGATATTGCAATGTGGCTGATCCTTGATTTTCTCATGACATATTATAATGTGGCTGATCCTTGATTTACTCCACAGGTAAACAAAACGACTATAAAATAGATCTGTGGGACAATGACAGTGCACTGCTTTAAGAGCAAGTACAATAAGTCCTAGTCAGCTGGCTATAATGACTAAAATAATATATTGTTGCTTAGTTGGAGGTGAGAGAGAAGGAGAGAGAAGAGGAGTGGGCTCTTATGCAAGAGCTAGCTCTAACACGTGTTCCTAGGCAGTTTGTGAGAGTGAAGGGTGGGCCATGCATTGATAAAGTAGTACAATTTTATAGCTTACTATTGTAGTTGTTGGCTCTAGATTGACTATAGATAACATGGCACTTGGCTTATAGCCAACAATTGGCTCTACTATTAAACTTGCTCTAATATGCCTAGAACAATAATGATTGCTACTAGCCATAACAAGTAAAGAATTATAGGCTTTCAGGCCACACGTCCCCTTCAAATAATAACGAGTCAATCCAAGACAGGCGCATTGGAGTTTAGAAACAAACTCAAGATAGCAAAATATGATCTAAGGCAAAACGAGGACCAGAATACTGGGTCTGCAAGTAGACTAACTCAGCTATCCAAGTAAGTACAAGTTGATTTTATCTAAAGCACTCATGTGAGGTGAGAGAAACGACCGCCTTCACATCAAGCAAAATGAAAAGAGGAGTGGGATGAAATTCAAGTTAGCAAAGGCTCTGATGTGTCGGTACTCGGTAGACAGTGCAGAGCACGCACCAAATTGTGCGAGTCTGACTCGATATGCACCTACAGACGTGGCCAGAAGGTGGGCGGGTTGCTTTCCTGAAGTCATGGAAAGTGAAATCAATTTAACCAACCACGTGCGTGCACTTTAATTATACCGTAAATCCACTCCCTAACAGACCTATTACTGCATAGCCCATGCTTCCCATATCATCACACTATACCCAACATGTATAATACTAGCTCCATTCTGAAATATAAGCTTAATTTAAAATTTATATTTTGAAATGGATGTAATAGTTACTAAGATGCACCACTTTAGGAATAGATGACATTCTCCCAAAGCTTCTAAAAACACGTGTTACACCTGGCTCTTGGTCTAGGGCCTACTATTTTTTTCTCTCTTCTCCAAATTATCAAAAATATTGTCGTTGATATCTTTGATTTTTCGTAAATGGCATGTATCTCGTTGAGTTGTAACTTCTAGGTTCAGTTATCTTAGTCTATATCTAGTCTCTTTCAAAAGGTATGATTACTTTTGTCCGATCCAATCAGTGCATGATGACTAATATATCCACGTACTGGTGTTCCACACTTTACTCCAAAGCATCGACGTCTCGATCAACACTATCTTACAAAAATGGGACGAATAACGTGCGTATGCATAGCCGCACTCATATATATCTGAGATGTCTTACATTAGTGTAATTAATCCTCATAGTTTGCTTACGTACTTGCGTTGGGCTGCAGCGCCAGCGCATGCGTGCATGCCTGAACCTCCGTCTGCGCCGTAGATGCCAAGTGATTAAAACGTCCGCTGCACCTCTGGCCTGTCCGCTCTGCTCTCGAAGGGCCTTGCCCGGGCATCCCTAACGGGTGACGCAAACAGAAGCTGAGCAGCCGTTTGCATCCGTTCGGATCGAAAATACATCAGAAACACATTCCAGCGAAGTGACGTACCGTGACCGAGTCGGCCGCAGCGATGCAAACCCGGCGCATATTTGCGTTTGAAATGCGTCACGGCGGATGCTGCGCGGACGCCTCAAGTGACCGCTCGCTTCTCCATCGAGCCCGCCTGGCAGCGAGCCTATATCGAGGGCTGCTCCACCTCCGCAACCGGCCTGGGCTCCTCCACCTCCGCCACAGGTCTGGGCTCCTCCACCTCCACTTCCACCACAGGCATGGGCTCCTCCACCTCCGCCTCCACCGGTGGCACCGGCGTATGTTCCGCCGCTTCCCAAGTAGCCCTGGGTGGTACCGGAGCTCGTCGTGATCGACATCGACGACGAGAACCAGTAGGCGCATGCGTTTTTAGGGTTTTTATTTTCCTTTCTTTTACTAGGTAAATTATGTTTTCATGTTATAAAAAATGGAAAATCGAGAAAAAAATGCGTCGTGCCGCAAGAGCCACCCCTCGACGCAAACGGACGCACGGTCGATTTCGACCATTTAGACCGACGAAAACGGACAGTCAATTTCTATCATTTACACCGACACAAACGGACGCGCGCGAACGTTTTCGGACGCTGTAATGCGTCACCCCGTTGGAGATGCCCTAACTAATCTGTCCCTTCACCTTCAGGTCTGCCTACCTTTGAACAGCCTTTCTATCAGCGTTGATTTTATTTCTTCGGGCTCACCATCATGCAACAGGCTACAGTAGCCTCTTTGTCCCCTACTAGTACCTGCGTTATTAATCTGTTTCTTTCAGGTCTCCCTCTCAACTGCCTTTCCCATCAGCTCTTATTTTTTCTCTGAGAGTCCACCATCTCCACAACACGCAACAGGCTACAGTTGCCTCTTTGTCCCCTAGCTCCAAGATCTTCTGCATCACATCTTGTGCATTACTGTATGCACTCAACACTTCTCTTCCATCTCATAAGATTTCACAGCTTCTTCATCTCTTTAACTTTCAGAAATAATATATATTCATTAACTCTCCGACAACACATACATACAGTATCACATTCCGCTCCCCTCTTCTCTCTTTATTTGGATTTTCGCCACGCAAGGCAACTTCCAAACTCCTCCCATATCTGGTCATTTTCTGAGTTACCTGAAGAGGGAGGAACCCTTCATTGCTATTAATTATCTCGCTGCTTCACATAGACGAGATGGGCGGCTGACTTAACCGAGCAATGGCCCTTAATGTCATGATGCCAAACTGTGCAGTCTTAAAAATCATCACAGCTCGGTGCCGCAAGAATTGTTTGTCAAAACTCCAGAACGAGGTACCTTTAATCAGCACCTTCCAATATGCTTCATGGTTCCGCCCCCCCTGGCTGGATGGACAAAAACCGCACGCTGAGACGTTGCGCTGCAACCAACTTGGTGCACATGGGGAAATAAATAATGCATTATACTAACAAGTTTGATTATTGTTAGAGCAATATGCTTGTTGTATTACCAGGGGGCCAAAGGCCACAATATATAGTACATGTACAGGTGCACATATGCAGAAAGCCCCTAACATATGGGGAAACTACAATATACAGATATATACATCTAACACCCCCCTCAAATTCATGGTGGATCCACAACACTGAGTTTGGAGAGTAAGAAATCATGCTGCGCTCGAGTCTGTGCCTTCGTAAAGAAATCCGCCAACCGCAAATCTGAAGGCACATAATGAACCGCAACAACATCATCCTGTACATGTGCACGTGTGTAAAAAGCATCAACACCGATATGCTTGGTCAGCTCATGCTTGACCGGATCACGTGCAATGCGATAGCACCTGTCTTGTCGGACAAAAGTGGAGTGGGTGTCGTAACGAGACCCCAAAATCTGCAAGCAACCACCGTAACCAAGTCACCTCGGCAATCAACAAAGCCATAGCCCGCAACTCAGCCTCAACACTCGAACGGGAAGCTGCGTCCTGTTTCTTCGTCTTCCAAGCAACAAGCGAACCACCAAGAAACACACGAGTAAGCGAAAGCGAACGACGATCCGTAGGATCACTCGCCCACGTAGCATCCGAATAGCACTGGAGCTGGAGAGAGGCTGGAACGGGGAAAGAAAAGGCGACGAGTGATCGTGCCACGAAGATAACGAAGAACACGGAGGAGATGACTATAGTGAACAGTGGTAGGAGATGAGACAAGCGACTCGGAATATGAACAGGATAAGAAATATCGGGACGAGTGACGACAAGATAAACAAGACTCCCAACAAGATGGCGATAACGAGTGGGATCGGGAAGAGGATCACCATCGGTAGGGACGAAGCTTAACATTAAGCTCCATAGGAGTATCGACCGTGCGCTCATCCCCAAGAGCGACACGAGCAAGAAGATCATGAATGTACTTTTCTCGAGAGATAGAAAAACCATCGGAAGTGGAGGAAACCTCAATGCCAAGAAAATAGCGAAGAGGACCAAGATCAGTCATAAGAAACTGATCACGAAGACGAGCCTTGACGAAGGCAATATACTCGAGGATCATCACCGGTAATGATCATATCATCAACATAGAGAAGAAGAAGAGTACGTCCACGAGGAGAAGTGTGAACGAAAAGTGCTTTGGATCATGAAGACTAGGAGAGAAACCAGCGGCGGTTACCACGGAGGCGAAGCGCTCAAACCGAGCACGAGGGGCCTGTTTGAGACCATAGAGAGAACGTCGAAGACGACAAACCATCCCATCGGGAACGAGAATATCCGAGGAGGAGGCTGCATGTAAACCTCCTCACTCAACTCGCCATTAAGAAAGGCATTCGAACATCAAGGCTGGGAGACGGACCGGCGGCGAACGAAGCAACGGCAAGAAGGGTACGCACGGTAGTCATATGAGCCACGGGGGCAAAAGTCTCATCATAGTCACGACCGTGCTCCTGCTGAAAACCACGAGCCACAAGACGCGCTTTATAGCGCTCAAGAGATCCATCGGAGCGAGTCTTAATTTTATAGACCCACTTACACGTGATGGGACGAACACCGAAGGGGGAGAAACAAGATCCCAAGTGCCGGTGCGCTCAAGCGCAGCGATCTCCTCGGCCATGGCAAGCTGCCATTCGGGATGACGCTCGGCATCCCGATAAGAAGTCGGCTCGGAAACGACAGAGAGACCATACTGACTAGGAGAGTAACGAGCTGGAGCACGACGCTGACGAACAGGCCGTGAAGGGGGAAGCTCATCTGCAGAAGACAAGTCATCAGAAGAAGAGGAAGAAGGGACAACATCGGAAGGAGCCGAAGCCGGAGAACGAGGAGTACTAGGTGGACTAGACAAACGAGAGGATGGCGCCGAAGGGGACACATCAGAAGTAGGAAGGAGGGGAGGAGGGACAGCCGGGGGTGCATCCGGAAAAAGAAGAAAAGAGATATCATCCACCGGGTAAGTACCCGAGGTGGGGCGAGGATAGAAGGGACGCGTCTCATCAAACGTGACATCACGAGAGATGCGCATCCGACGACCAACGGGGTCCCAACAGCGATAGCCCTTATGCTCATCACTGTATCCGAGAAAAACACACTCAACGGAGCGAGCGGTCGGTTTGGTGCGTTCGCGAGGAGGCGAGAAGGACATAGCGAGACGCAACCAAATGAACGGAGATTAGAGTAGTACGGAGAAACACCGGAGAGACGCTCAAGAGGAATGCCACCCTGTAGAGCAGCGGAAGGCTGAATGTTAATGAGGTGGGCCGACGTAGCAACAGCCTCGGCCCGAAATGTGGCGGAAGAGAAGAAGCAATCATCATAGCACGGGTGGTCTCAAGAAGATGACGGTGCTTACGCTCGGCGACGCCATTTTGAGCATGCGCACCGGGACAAGAAAACCGAGCGAGGGTGCCCTCCTCGGCAAGGACACCACGAAGGTGCTGAGAGATATACTCACCAGCGAGAATCAGCACGGAACACGCGAATGGGTGAGGAATGCCGAGTGCGGACCATGGCCGCAAAACGCTGATAAATAGAGAGCACCTCACTGCGAGAGTGCATGAAAAACACCAGGTGTACCGTGAAAAATCATCAATGAATAAGATATAGTATCGATGGCCCCCTTTCGAAGCGAAGGGAGCCGGACCCCAAACATCCGAATGGACTAAATCGAACGGTCGGCGAGAGACGGACACACTAGTAGGATAGGGAAGCTGAATCTGTTTGCCTAACCTACAACCACGACGAGTGTAATGACCCATCGCCGGAGACGGACCCTAGAAGGCCACGATGAACCAAAGACGACGGGCGAGAGTCACAAAGGTGACCAAGACGATGATGCCATCGCTGAAAAGAGCCGGTGACGGAGGCAACAACCGGAGGAGAGCCGGCGGATGAAGTGGCAGCGGAAGGAACACAAAGCCGGTCTAACTCCCAAAGCCCCGGAGAGCGACGGCTACGAGGGCCAGCTCCAACCAGGGCCTGTGTGCGACGATCCTGAACCGCACAAGACTCGGCGTCAAGAATGACGCGACAACCGGAATCGGTGAGCTGGCTAGCGGAGAAAAGGTTCATCCGAAGGCGAGGAACATGAGAAACATCGGGGACGAGAGAAAGAGGGAGTAGAAAGGGTGCCTGTACTAGAAACAGGAATAGAGGTACCATCAGCCGTGACAACACGGACGGGAGAAATAAGAGACCGAAGAGCGAGACGGAATAGAAGACTCGAGAGGTCATATGAAAGGAAGCTCCGAGAATCCAGAAACCACGGGGACGTACTGACTGTGTAGAAAGTGGTGGTCGCGCGAGTGCCGAGAAGAGCCGATCACGGAACCAGCAGCGCCCGGCAAGGAAGAGTACGTAGTAGCGAGCGAGACCACGAAGACCCACGAGAATGTCCTGATCGAGAGAGTGCAAGCTGCAGAAGATCCTGAAGAGCCAGCCTGGCGACGATCCTGGAACTGCTGACGTAAACTGGGATCCCGCGTCCAGCAGGTGGAGGAAGTGTGGCCAACCTTGCCACAGTAGGTGCAATGAGGACGAGGACGGAGACTCGAACCGCGAGGCTGCTGACGTAAACTGAAATCCCAAGCATCAAGCACGCGGTGAAGCTGCGCTATCTCATGCGCAGAGAGAGGCGCGACTGGAGAGGTCGACGTACAATCAGGTGCCGACGAGGAGCTATCACCCACACGCACAGAGGCCACCAAAGGGGGCGACGGAGAGCAACACGCCGATGAAGAAAGAATCGGCAAAGCGCGATCATAACCACGTGAAGGGGCCGCGAAAGTCGATGAAGAGCGGCAGGCCGACATAGACGAAGTCGGCGAAGCGCGGCCAGAGCCGCGTGAAGAGGCCGCGAAAGTCGATGTAGAGCGGCAGGCCGACATAGACGAAGTCGGCGAAGCACGGACAGAGGCGCGTGGAGAGGCCGCAAAAGTCGATGTAGAGCGGCAGGCCGACATAGACGAAGTCGGCGAAGCGCGGGCAGAGCCGCGTGAAGAGGCCGCAAAAGTCGATGTAGAGCGGCAGGCCGAGGGAGACAAAATCGGCGAAGCACGGCCAGAGCCGCGGGAAGAGGCCGCGAAAGTCGGTGAAGAGCGGCGAGCCGACGTAGACGGAGTCGGTGAAGCGCGGGCAGAGCCGCGTGAAGAGGCCGCAAACGGCGACGAAGAATAGCTAGCAGTCATGCACGGAGGCAGCGGACAAATACCAAGTACCAAAGGTGGGCCCAAAAAAGGGGCGGGATCAGCGGAAGACATAGCTTTTTTTTTTTTTTTTTTTTTTTTTGATCAAATCAACTGCAGAGAAAACGGATCAGAGAAATCGGGCCAGAGAACACGGCCACGATCGGCAGCCACACGCGGGGAATCGGAGGGAGAGATCCGGCCAGGGAGCAGGGGAATCAAATAGGGAGCGGCCAGGGAGCAGGGGAATCCGGCGGGGAGCAGGTGGGCGGGCGGGCGGACGACGCGCACGACTCACGCGCAGACTCACACGCGGGCGACGGGGCGAGCCAGGGGCAGCCTCACGCAGTCACGCGGGCGGGCGGAAGACGGAATCGGGCGGCGGCGTCCTCACGCAGTCACGCGGGCGGGCGGGCGGCCACGCGGGGGGCTAGGGCGAGCGCCTGGCGCCTGGTCCAGGGCGTCGGGCGGAGGCGGAGGGAGCTTGGCGAGCGCCTGGTCCAGGGCGTCGGGCGGCAGAAGGACCAGGGCGTCCAGATTAGATCGAGGACGATCGATTAGATCGAGGACGGGGGTGGACGGACCGGCGACGGACGGAGAGATGAACAAGCAACGTCGGCCGGGGAACTAGGGGATCAATTTTTGCTCTGATACCATGTTAGAGCAATATGCTTGTTGTATTACCAGGGGGCCAAAGGCCACAATATATAGTACATGTACAGGTGCACATATGCAGAAAGCCCCCTAACATATGGGGAAACTACAATATATAGATATATACATCTAACTAACATGTGTTTTCTTCTATCCATGTGTGCTCTTTTATCTAATCAGACAACACTTGGAACCGGGGCGGACAATTGATTCATATAGATGCTTCGGTGTCCCCCTCCTTCAAACTTTGGTGAATTAAAATACATGAACAGCCAGATCTCTTCATGCCTCTTCGTAACCAAAGGTCTAATAATTAAAAATAAATAAAAAAGACATAAGTACAAGCCCTAGAGTAGCCCGTACGATTCGTTTAAGTCTATAATATTCAGTAGTTATAGGCCACCGCGTCATACGTTCTGGCAGCGGCAGACCGGAGAAAAGGCCACCACGGATGAGTATAGATAAGAGAGTTGGCCACCTTTTTAGGGGCCACTCTTATTATTTACTCCTCTACAGATTTTAAGGGACCAACAAGGTGCGGTTTAGAGAAGAAGTAGAATGAAAATTTGACTCCTCTAACCGATAATAAGGAATCGTTTAGAGATGCTCTAAGCTGCAAAAAGTAAAAAAAATGCAAGAGGTGAAACTTTCCTTCGGTTTGAATGAAGAATGGCACATGACATCCAAGTATTAATTTGTTGGAATCTCAATTATGATAGTGAGGGAGGCAACCGATGTTGACAAAAGCCTATACAAATAATTGGAAGGAAGACACTGAAAAGAGTTTCAGTCTCACGGAAAGGTTCCAAGTTTTTTTTTGAAACGGGGGAAAAAGTTTTGCCTCAATGTATTGATTAAGAAGGAGTTTTTACATGATAGAACATGCGGAAAATACAGAAAATAAAGATACAATGGATTACTCTCCCGGCATAAGTATGTTTGGCGCCCGCTAGCACCCAAAGTCTCGCCTCTTTCCAAATCCTATCGAAGACTATATTCGATGTCGCCCTCTTGTTACGAAAGACTCTATCGTTTCGTTCATTCCACACCTCCCACGTGACAAGGAGGGTGACGGAAGCCATTGCCTTGCGGTTTTGAGTGGATCCACCCGCCATGATCTCCCACCATTCGGACATGGTGAAGTTCGTCCAATCATGTTGGATGCCGTCGGTAATCCCCAACCACTTCTTGACGGAGCTCCAAATACGTGTCGTGAAACAGCAATGAATAAAGAGGTGATCGACGCTCTCCAAGCATTGTTTACAAAGGGGGCATAAGCCACAGTTTGGCCATTCTCGATTTGGCAAACGCTCGGTCGTCTTTCTATTTTGGTTGCAAGCCACGCAAAAAACATGATTGAAATGTTCAAAGTGGAATGCAGTAATTGTGCTGATGAAGATATATAAACTTCTTAGAGCATCTCCACTGGTGGCCCCGATAGCGGCCCCGATAGTGATTTGGGGGCCGGCGTCATTTTTGGGCTCGCACCGGCGCGTACCAAACGGCGCCGGCCATTTTTCGAGCCCAATAGAATAGCCGGCACCTCCGTACCGGCCCCTTCACCAAGGGCGCGAATCGAGCGCGCCGGCGCATCGCGGAACGATGGTTTTCGCGGGTGGGGGCGCCTTGTAAGCGAGAGGACGCGACGGTTCGCATCGGCCGCGACGCGGGAAGGTTGGTCGTCGACGTTTAATGGCCTCCCGCGCGGAAACCTAGGCGGCCACGAGAGCAGCGACTGGCCACACGGCGTCCAGTCGGCGTAAATGTGGGTAGTTGCCACCGCTATATAGTTCGTACGCCGTCCACCACGGCCGCTCCATTCTCTCCTCTCCACCACCGCCGCTCCATTCTCTCGTCTCCACCAAAATGCCTCGCCGTCTGAAGACCACGTACTCCATGCTTGGCCTCAACGGCCGCGCGCTGCCCCCGCCACCACCGCAGCCGGAGCCCGAGCCGGAGCCGCAGGTCGACGCCGACAACAGCTCCGACGAGGACGTAGACCCACGGTTCGCGGCGTGGGACGAGGTCTACGTCGCAGTCGCGGAAGAAGAGGCGGCGGAGGAGGTAGCGTAGTCGGGGCAGCCGCCGCAGGTCCCAGCCCACCCGGATCAGGCGGCGATCCTCGCGTCGCTGAAGGCGCAACGGTACAAGCGGTTGATGGAGGAGGAGGACGAGTTCGTCAACGACGTGAACCTCCAGCACGGCCTCGAGATCTCGCGCCAGCGAGCGGCCACGGAGGAGGAGGGACGCTGCCCCATGGTGGCGGAGCGACAGAGGCTCGCAGAACTCAACGCCCATCGGCACTACGAGGCCTTCGCCCAGGTGGCTCGGCACGCCGAGATCGCCGCTTCTCGGGAAAGGATGGAAGCGTGGGGACAGCGCCGCCGGCAAGCCCCTGCGACGCCAGCCGCCATGCTGCACCGCCAGGTGCACGAAGCAAGGGAGGAGAAGCGGGCACGGTCGCAGGCGCCAATGGCGAAGAACGACGACGAGGCAGGCCGTCGAGCGGCCCAACCGACGGCGGCCAGTAGATAGGATTAAGTTTTAGTTTATGTTTAAATTCGAGCTACCGTTGTATGAATTTCGTATGAATTTCAGTTTTTAAATTTCATTTTAAAATTCTAAATCTATCGGGGCCGCCCTTTTGGGGGCGCCGGTGTGGGAGCAGCATCCCCAAATAGAGGATGTAGTGCTGGCGTCCCCCAAATGGAGGTGCCGGCGCCCTTGCTGGCATCTATTTGGGGGCTACCGGTGGAGATGCTCTTACCTTCCATGGCCAAAAATAGCATCTTCTCTTTTCAGCTACTATCCATGTCTTGTGGGCATGCTTCAAAAGTGCTGAAGGTGTAGTGCGCTATGACGATCTTTTTAGATTTGTAGCCACCTTTTGTATTTCTGGTCAACAAAATCATCTCAGCGAAAGAAGATATGAACTTTTATATATGTCGTTCTAGGGAAATAAACTTAGCAGATCTGTTTTAGAAAAAAAAATCCTTTCACATGACAACATATCACAATTGACACTTCCCACACTAAGATAGTTAGCTTAGCAAGTGAAATACGTAGGTTAACAGCTTTCAATTATTGAAGCCTCGGTGGAAAAACAGCATGAAACGGACTTGTGAAATAAGATAAAGAAATAAGTAAATATTGGACAAGAAAATGCACCTGATTTGATGATCTATAGCTCTCAATAATCAGATATGCCGGCACGAAAAGGAACCAAACCGAGCGACCCTGACGCGGCCCCCTCCTCTCCATGCGAGGCGACTAGGGTTCCTCCCCGCCTCCGTCCCCGACCCCCTCTTCTCCCAGGCCCTCGCTCTCACTACCCGCGGGCGACAAGATGGTGTCTAGAGCCTAGCGCCTCCCGACTCCCTCCTCCGCCCACCCCTGCCACCGCCATCGACGCAGGCCGCCGGTCAAAGCCCTGTGCGGTGCCGGCGGCGACGGAGCTGCTCCTCCCCACGTGTTTGGAAGGGGGCGCGGAGCCTTCTCCTTCTGCGAATGTGCTCCTTAGCTCGGGAGGTTCCAATGCTGGGGTGACAACAACAACGCAAAGGATTATTTCTTTCACCTATGTGTTCTTGGACATGTAGCCATCATAAGTATTACCATTACAACATGACTATGCTGTGTACTTTTATTATCTATAACATGATCACCACCATAGATTGAGAGGGAGGATTGAGTGAACCCATGAATCCATGTCCATTGTTCCTATAAGAGAAAACATTTGTCTTGTCCTCTTGTGTTGAAGAGGATTGGGACACTTTACATTGTTATTTTTGATGCACTTTATTTTCTTGTATCAGATCAACCTCCACCACTCAATTAAATTGTCTAGTGCATAGTCAACTAAAACTTGTGACAATTTAGTTATAGGGAATATTAGCTTTTCCTTCTTGCTCATGCGGATCGATACCCCACTTCCACATTGAATTGTACTACGGTGATCCCCTGCACTTGGGGGTTATCAAGATACTTTTCTGGCGCCGTTGCCGGGGAGCGTAGTGCTAAAGTTTTTATTCTCGTGTGTACTAGAAATTATATTTATTTTTAGTTTGTTTTACATCTAGCAATCATCTAAGCTTGGGGAGGTTTACCTCTTCAACTTTAGTTTAGACTTTTGATTAGATATTTGTTTAGTTTTGAATCTAGTTTTATTTGCAGCACATCTCCTTCATCACGCCTCCATCTTCATCAACTTGGGAGCACATCTTGTACATCAGGCCTCCACCATCATCAACAAGGTGCAAACACCTAAGCTAGGGGAAGCTGCAATCTAGTGAGTCTTTTCTTTTCCTTCTTATTTACTTTTTTGTATTTTCGCTTTATTTGGATTTTCATCTGGTTTCCTTTTCCCCCTTGCTTTTAGTTTCAGTATTGCATTTTACTTTCCAGCATTGTTTTCACTTTTTCTATATGCACAAAAACCCATAAAAATGGAAAAAGGAAAATATCAAAAATACTTCTGATATGGCTATTAATCTTGATAAAAAAGAAATCTTGGAAGATCATTATGAAAATGCTAAGAAATATAGAGATTCATATGAAAGGGTACGACTAGGAACTATTTTAAGACTTTTAAATAAAGTTGCTACTGAGTTGCTTGCACATTATGAAAAGACTTGTTACATTTGCTGTGGTGAACACATTGACTTCCAATGTGGATCCCATATGGAACACACAATTGCCTCCTATCATACTCATAGTTATGTTCATTTAGGGATGAAATAAGTAGAGCAATTTATGATCTTTATGACAGCCTATGATTTAAAAACTTCTATTGATGATATCTATAAAGATACTGGTGTGACTCATAAATATGATTATGAGGTTACTTTTATCCTTAATCTTTGCGTAACCTACTTTTCTGATAATATCTATCTTGTTGACTATAATGAGAGGAACACCAAAAGTAAAGGTAACACTAGCTCATTGCGTAAGGAAGAAAATGAAGAAGCCATAGTTCCATCTAAGCTTGGGGAAGAGTGGGATCTTCCACCTTTACCACCAACACGTGATGATAACTCTAAAATTGATTATGCTCTAGATGATGGCCTATTTATACTTGAGAATCCTCCATGCTTAGAAAATACTATGTTATGTGAGCATAAAAATGATAAACTTGCTGGTTATAATAGTGCTATAATCATTAAGAGTTCCATATCATTCTTGAAATCGCCTATTTTAGAAGAGAAATATGCTTATGTTGTAAAATACTTGTATGGTTTGCAACTATCTTATGCATATGGAAAATCTTCTTGCAGTCATGATGTCATGATTAAAAGTGTTACTAATAATTATTTTGAAAGAGGAAAGCATGATTATGAATTTCTTAATAAATTTAATGATTCTCTTTATATGCCACAGTTCTCTAAGATTCATGATTTAAATAGTCACATTATTAACTTTTCTCCTAGTAATTGCAATTATTATAAAAGGGGAGGATATAAGCACTCCCTTTATGCTAATGATAATTATATGTTGCATTTCCTACCATAGATATGCTTTCGTATAATCCTATTGGTTGTGATTCATTCATACATAAAATCCCAATGCGTAGGAAGAAAGTTAGACTTCGTTATTACTTGTTGCATACTTTATGTTGTGTACTAATGTCTATGTTTAAAATAGCCGGCTACAGGATATAGCCGCGGTCTTCCAAAACAGCTATAGCCCGGCTATAGCCGGCTATTTAAGGACTTTGGCACCTTTTAGCGGGCTAATGCAGTTAGCCGCACCATGCGGGAAAGGCTATAGCGGGCTATAGCCCGGCTATAGCCGGCTATTTTAAACTATGACTAATGTGCTTCAAAATGTTAAAGATATTTATTGGTATGATCACACCATGGGACCCTGGCATCTTGTTGTCAAATACTATTTCTAATAATGAGAAGTGGAGAATTAAGAAGCATCACTCCTACAACATCATTATCCCTCTTGAATCAAGTAAGTAAGCCTAGCTATATGGCTATGAAGAAAGCACTTTACGGGAGGCAACCCGAGATATTTTTATATTTAGTTTTTATTTTGCATTCTTGCTGTTGCAAGATTTTTTTTGTTTACTCCCTGGTTTTTAAATAAAGTACTAAGTTTTTACCCATTTGGATGTTAAAAGTCGTGAAACAAAGTAGGAGTTGCTGATTTCTGCGCTCCACTTTTTAGTGCATGATTTTTATGATTTTGTAGTGACTCCTAAAATATTTATAAATTCACAGTAGCTGAAAATTTTCATCCTCTATATGCACAAAAATTGGCTAAAATTCCTGACATGTCTAAGTGGTCGAAAAAATTCAGTTTTGCTGCTGCCAATTTTTTTGACAGATTCGGCCTCTTAATGTTTGCACCATTCTTTTGAGTTCCAAAATGATTTTTCTTGAATCTTTTGATATGATGAGAATGTGTAGAACTTTATGTGCTCTCTGTTACATAAAATAAATATTTTATATTTGAAGAAAATGGCAGCAAGCATATTATTATTGTACCACTAATGTCACCCCATAGAAAAGAGTGGGAAGAAAGTTTTGTGTTGAAGTTTTTTCACAGGGGATGGAGGAATACCACACCAAGAGCAATCCAAGTATGTTGAACCATAAGCTTGGGGATTACCAAGGAACCCCATGATGGCGTGTATTTCACACGTTCGTTGGGCAACCCCAAGAGGAAGGTATGATGCGCACAGCGGCAAGTTTTCCCTCAGAAAGAAACCAAGGTTTATCGAACCAGGAGGAGCCAAGAAGCACGTTGAAGGTTGATGGCGGCGGGATGTAGTGCGGCGCAACACCAGAGATTCCGGCGCCAACGTGGAACCTGCACAACACAACCAAGCTACTTTGCCCCAACGAAACGGTGAGGTTGTCAATCTCACCGGCTTGCTTGTAACAAAGGATTAACCGTATTGTGTGGAAGATGATTGTTTGCGAGAGAAAACGGTAGAAACAAGTATTGCGAGTAGATTGTATTTCGGTAAAGAGAATTGGACCGGGGTCCACAGGTTCACTAGAGGTGTCTCTCCCATAAGACGAACGGCATGTTGGGTGAACAAATTACGGTTGGGCAATTGACAAATAAAGAGAGCATGACAATGCACATACATATCATGATGAGTATAGTGAGATTTAATTGGGCATTACGACAAAGTACATAGACCGCCATCCAACTGCATCTATGCCTAAAAAGTCCACCTTCGGGTTATCATCCGAACCCCCTCCGGTATTAAGTTGCAAGCAACGAGACAATTGCATTAAGTATGGTGCGTAATGTAATCAACAACTACATCCTTAGACATAGCATCAATGTTTTATCCCTAGTGGCAACAGACACAACACAACCTTAGAACTTTACATCACTTGTCCCGAGTGTCAATGCGAGCATGAACCCACTATCGAGCATAAGTACTCCCTCTTGGAGTTAAAAGCATCTACTTGGCCGGAGCATCTACTAATAACGGAGAGCATGCAAGATCATAAACAACACATGTATAACTTTGATAATCAACATAACAAGTATTCTCTATTCATCGGATCCCAACAAACGCAACATATAGAATTACATATAGATGATCTTGATCATGATAGGCAGCTCACAAGATCCGACAATGATAGCACAATGGGGAGAAGACAACCATCTAGCTACTGCTATGGACCCATAGTCCGGGGGTAGACTACTCACTCATCACTCCGGAGGCGACCATGGCGGTGTAGAGTCCTCCGGGAGATGATTCCCCTCTCCGGCGAGGGTGCGGAGGCGATCTCCGGGATCCCCCGAGATGGGATCGGCGGCGACGGCGTCTCGGTAATGTTTTCCGTATCGTGGCTCTCGGTGCGGGGGTTTCGTCACGGAGGCTATTTGTAGGCGGAAGGGCAAGTCAAGAGGCGGCACGGGGGCCCACACCACAGGCCGGCGCGGCCAAGGGGGGGCCGCGCCGCCCTAGGGTTTGGCTCCCCTGTGGCCCCTCTTCGTCTCTCCTTCGGACTTACGGAAGCTTCGTGAGAAAATAGGCCTCCGGGCTTTTATTTCGTCCAATTCCGAGAATATTTCTTTACTAGGATTTCTGAAACCAAAAACAGCGAGAAAACGACAAGCGGCACTTCGGCATCTTGTTAATAGGTTAGTTCCGAGAAAATGCACGAATATGATATAAAGTGTGCATAAAACATGTAGATAACATCAATAATGTGGCATGGAACACAAGAAATTATCGATACGTTGGAGACGTATCGGCATCCCCAAGCTTAGTTACGCTCGTCCCGAGCGAGGTAAAACGATAACAAAGATAATTTCTGGAGTGACATGCCATCATAAACTTGATCATACTATTTGTAAAGCATATGTAGAGAATGCAGCGATCAAAACAATGTGTATGACATGAGTAAACAAGTGAATCATAAAGCAAAGACTTTTCATGAATAGCACTTCAAGACAAGCATCAATAAGTCTTGCATAAGAGTTAACTCATAAAGCAATAATTCGAAGTAAAGGTATTGAAGCAACACAAAAGAAGATTAAGTTTCAGCGGTTGCTTTCAACTTGTAACATGTATATCTCATGGATATTGTCAACATAGAGTAATATAATAAGTGCAATAAGCAAGTATGTAGGAATCAATGCACAGTTCACACAAGTGTTTGCTTCTTGAGGTGGAGAGAAATAGGTGAACTGACTCAACATAAAAGTAAAGAGAATGGTCCTCATAGAGGAAAAGCATCGATTGCTATATTTGTGCTAGAGCTTTGATTTTGAAAACATGAAACAATTTTGTCAACGGTAGTAATAAAGCATATGCATCATGTAAATTATATCTTATAAGTTGCAAGCCTCATGCATAGTGTACTAATAGTGCTCGCACCTTGTCCTAATTAGCTTGGACTACCTGGATTATCACCGCAATACATATGCTTTAACCAAGTATCACAAAGGGGTACCTCTATGCCGCTCTGTACAAAGGTCTAAGGAGAAAGCTCGCATTTGGATTTCTCGCTTTTGATTATTCTCAACTTAGACATCCATACCGGGACAACATAGACAACGAGATAATGGACTCCTCTTTTAATGCTTTAAGCATTCAACAACAATTAATTCTTTTCTCATTAAAGATTTGAGGATGTTTGTCCAAAACTGAAACTTCCACCATGGAACATGGCTTTAGTTAGCGGCCCAATGTTCTTCTCTCACAATATGCATGCTCAAACCATTCAACTCAGTGTAGATCGCCCTTACTTCAGACAAGACGAACATGCATAGCAACTCACATGAAATTCAACAATGAGTTGATGGCGTTCCCCGATAAACATGGTTATCGCACAACAAGCAACTTAATAAGAGATAAAGTGCATAATTACATATTCAATACCACAATAGTTTTTAAGCTATTTGTCCCATGAGCTATATATTGCAAAGGTGAATGATGGAATTTTAAAGGTAGCACTCAAGCAATTTACTTTGGAATGGCTGGAAAATACCATGTAGTAGGTAGGTATGGTGGACACAAATGGCATAGTGGTTGGCTCAAGTATTTTGGATGCATGAGAAGTATTCCCTCTCGATACAAGGTTTAGGCTAGCAAGGTTATTTGAGGCAAACACAAGGATGAACTAGTACAGCAAAACTCACATAAAAGACATATTGAAAGCATTATAATACTCTATACCAGTCTTCCTTGTTGTTCAAACTCAAAACTAGAAATTATCTAGACCTTAGAGAAACCAAATATGCAAACCAAATTTTAGCATGCTCTATGTATTTCTTCATTAATGGGTGCAAAGCATATGATGCAAGAGCTTAAACATGAACACAACAATTGCCAAGTATCACATTACCCAAAACATTTATAGCAATTACTACATGTATCATTTTCCAATTCCAACCATATAACAATTTAACGAAGGAGAAACTTCGCCATGAATACTATGAGTAGAAACCAAGGACATATTTGTCCATATGCTACAGCGGAGTGTGTATCTCTCCCATAAAGTGAATGCTAGGATCCATTTTATTCAAACAAAACAAAAACAAAAACAAAACGACGCTCCAAGAAAAAGCACATAAGATGTGGCCGAATAAAAATGTAGTTTCAGGGGAGGAACCTGATAATTTGTTGATGAAGAAGGGGATGCCTTGGGCATCCCCAAGCTTAGACAGCTTGAGTCTTCTTGATATATGCAGGGGTGAACCACCGGGTGCATCCCCAAGCTTAGAGCTTTCACTCTCCTTGATCATGTTGCATCATACTCCTCTCTTGATCCTTGAAAACTTCCTCCACACCAAACTCGAAACAACTCATTAGAGGGTTAGTGCACAATATAAATTGACATATTCAGAGGTGACACACTCATTCTTAACACTTCTGGACATTGCATAATGCTACTGGACATTAGTGGATCAAAGAAATTCATCCAACATAGCGAAAGAGGCAATGCGAAATAAAAGGCAGAATCTGTCAAAACAGAACAGTTCGTATTGACGAATTTTAAAATGGCACCAGACTTGCTCAAATGAAAATGCTCAAATTGAATGAAAGTTGCGTACATATCTGAGGATCATGCACGTAAATTGGCATAATTTTCTGAGCTTCCTGCAGGGCAGTGGGCTCAGATTCGTGACAGCAAAGAAATCTGGAACTGCGCAGTAATCCAAATCTAGTACTTACTTTTCTATCAACGGCTTAACTTGGCACAACAAAACTCAAAACTAAGATAAGGAGAGGTTGCTACAGTAGTAAACAACTTCCAAGACACAAAATAAAAACAAAGTACTGTAGGTAAAAACATGGGTTGTCTCCCATAAGCGCTTTTCTTTAACGCCTTTCAGCTAGGCGCGAGAAAGTGTGTATCAAGTATTATCGAGAGATGAAGCATCAACATCATAATTTGTTCTAATGATAGAATCATAAGGTACCTTCATTCTCTTTCTAGGGAAGTGTTCCATACCTTTCTTGAGAGGAAATTGATATTTTATATTTCCTTCCCTCATATCAATAATAGCACCAACGGTTCGAAGAAAAGGTCTTCCCAATATAATTGGACAAGATGCATTGCATTCAATATCCAAGACAACAAAATCAACGGGAACAAGGTTATTGTTAACGGTAATGCGAACATTATCAACTTTACCCAAAGGTTTCTTTGTAGAATGATCAGCAAGATTAACATCCAAATAACAATTTTTTAGCGGTGGCAAGTCAAGCATATTATAAATTTTCTTCGGCATAACAGAAATACTTGCACCAAGATCACATAAGGCATTACAATCAAAATCTTTAACCTTCATCTTAATGATGGGCTCCCAGCCATCTTCTAG
This sequence comes from Lolium rigidum, assembly GCF_022539505.1. Taxonomy (NCBI): domain Eukaryota; kingdom Viridiplantae; phylum Streptophyta; class Magnoliopsida; order Poales; family Poaceae; genus Lolium; species Lolium rigidum. Next base: position 361,411,732 of record NC_061513.1, on the reverse strand, counting down.
CTTTTTAGGAATAGAGGCTTCGCGCTCTAGTTTCTCTTCTCTAGCTTTTATGAGAGCATTTGTAATATGATGCGTGAAAGCCAAATTTATAGCACTAGCATTAGGACTTTTAGCAAGTTTTTGCAAGAACTTTATAACTTCAGAGATGTGGCAATCATCAAAATTCAAACCATTATAATCTAAAGCAATGGGATCATCATCCCCAATGTTGGAAAAAATTTCAGCGGCTTTATCGCGAGCGGTTTCAGCGGTTTTAGCAGTTTCGAGGCAGTTTTCGCGCTTTGCATTAGAAGTGGAAACATTGCTAACACCAATTCTTTTATTAGTATGAGTAGGAGGTGCAGCAACATGTGTAGCATTAGCATTACTAGTGGTGGTAATAGTCCAAACTTTAGCTATATTCTTCTCTTTAGCTAGTTTTTCATTTTCTTCTCTATCCCACCTAGCACGCGAGTTCAGCCATTAATCTTATATTCTCATTAATTCTAACTTGGATGGCATTTGCTGTAGTAACAATTTTATTTTCAATATCCCTATTAGGCATAACTTTCGATTTCAAAAGATCAACATAGAAGCAAGACTATCAACTCTAGAAACAAGAATATCAATTTTATTGAGCTTTTCCTCAACAGATTTGTTAAAGGCAGTTTGTGTACTAATAAATTCTTTAAGCATGGCTTCAAGTCCAGGGGGTGAATTCCTATTATTGATGTAAGAATTCCCATAAGAATTAGCATAACCGTTACCATTATTATAAGGATATGGCCTATAGTTATTACTAGAATTGTTCCGATAAGCATTGTTGTTGAAATTATTATTTTTAATGAAGTTTACATCAACATGTTCTTCTTGTGCAACCAATAAAGCTAACGGAACATTATTAGGATCAACATTAGTCCTATCATTCACAAGCATAGACATAATAGCATCAACCTTATCACTCAAGGAAGAGGTTTCTTCAACAGAATTTACCTTCTTACCTTGGGGAGCTCTTTCCGTGTGCCATTCAGAGTAGTTGATCATCATATTATCAAGAAGCCTTGTTGCTTCACCAAGAGTGATGGACATAAAGGTACCTCCAGCAGCTGAATCCAATAAATTCCGCGAAGAAAAATTTAGTCCTGCATAGAAGGTTTGGATGATCATCCAAGTAGTCGAGTCCATGGGTTGGGCAATTTTTAACCGAGAGATTTCATTCTTTCCCAAGCTTGAGCAACATGTTCGAGTATCTAATTGTTTAAAATTCATTATGCTACTCCTCAAAGATATAATTTTAGCAGGGGGATAATATCTACCAATAAAAGCATCCTTGCATTTAGTCCATGAATCAATACTATTCTTAGGCGAGAGATAGCAACCAATCTTTAGCTCTTCCTCTTAATGAGAAAGGGAACAATTTTAGTTTAATAATATCACCATCTACATCTTTATATTTTTGCATTTCGCATAGTTCAACAAAATTATTAAGATGGGCAGCGAGCATCATCAGAACTAATTCCGGAAAATTGATTGTTCATGACAAGATTCGGTAAAGCAGGTTTAATTTCAAAGAATTCTGCTGTAGTAGCGAGGTGGAGCAATAGGTGTGCATAAGAAATCATTATTATTTGTGGTTGTGAAGTCACACAACTTAGTATTTTCAGCGTTGGCCATTTTAGCAATAGTAAATAAAGCAAACTAGATAAAGTAAATGCAAGTAAACTAATTTTTTTGTGTTTTCGATATAGCAAACAAGATAGCAAATAAAGTAAAACTAGCAACTAATTTTTTTGTATTTTGATTTAGTGCAGCAAACAAAGTAGTAAATAAAATAAAGCAAGACAAAAACAAAGTAAAGAGATTTAGAAGTGGAGACTCCCCTTGCAGGCGTGTCTTGATCTCCCCGGCAACGGCGCCAGAAAAAGAGCTTGATGGCGTGTATTTCACACGTTCGTTGGGCAACCCCAAGAGGAAGGTATGATGCGCACAGCAGCAAGTTTTCCCTCAGAAAGAAACCAAGGTTTATCGAACCAGGAGGAGCCAAGAAGCACGTTGAAGGTTGATGGCGGCGGGATGTAGTGCGGCGCAACACCGGAGATTCCGGCGCCAACGTGGAACCTGCACAACACAACCAAGCTACTTTGCCCCAACGAAACGGTGAGGTTGTCAATCTCACCGACTTGCTGTAACAAAGGATTAACCGTATTGTGTGGAAGATGATTGTTTGCGAGAGAAAACAGTAGAAACAAGTATTGCGGTAGATTGTATTTCGGTAAAGAGAATTGGACCGGGGTCCACGGTTCACTAGAGGTGTCTCTCCCATAAGACGAACAGCATGTTGGGTGAACAAATTACAGTTGGGCAATTGACAAATAAAGAGAGCATGACAATGCACATACATATCATGATGAGTATAGTGAGATTTAATTGGGCATTACGACAAAGTACATAGACCGCCATCCAAGCTGCATCTATGCCTAAAAAGTCCACCTTCGGGTTATCATCCGAACCCCCTCCGGTATTAAGTTGCAAGCAACGAGACAATTGCATTAAGTATGGTGCGTAATGTAATCAACAACTACATCCTTAGACATAGCATCAATGTTTTATCCCTAGTGGCAACAGCACAACACGACCTTAGAACTTTCTGTCCCTGTCCCGGTGTCAATGCGGGCATGAACCCACTATCGAGCATAAGTACTCCCTCTTGGAGTTAAAAGCATCTACTTGGCCGGAGCATCTACTAATAACGGAGAGCATGCAAGATCATAAACAACACATGTATAACTTTGATAATCAACATAACAAGTATTCTCTATTCATCGGATCCCAACAAACGCAACATATAGAATTACATATAGATGATCTTGATCATGATAGGCAGCTCACAAGATCCGACAATGATAGCACAATGGGGAGAAGACAACCATCTAGCTACTGCTATGGACCCATAGTCCAGGGGTAGACTACTCACTCATCACTCCGGAGGCGACCATGGCGGTGTAGAGTCCTCCGGGAGATGATTCCCCTCTCCGGCGAGGGTGCGGGAGGCGATCTCCGGGATCCCCAGAGATGGGATCGGCGGCGACGGCGTCTCGGTAATGTTTTCCGTATCGTGGCTCTCGGTGCGGGGGTTTCGTCAAGGAGGCTATTTGTAGGCGGAAGGGCAAGTCAAGAGGCGGCACGGGGGCCCACACCACAGGCCGGCGCGGCCAGGGGGGGCCGCGCCGCCCTAGGGTTTGGCTCCCCTGTGGCCCCTCTTCGTCTCTCCTTCGGACTTACGGAAGCTTCGTGAGAAAATAGGCCTGCTGGGCTTTTATTTCGTCCAATTCCGAGAATATTTCTTTACTAGGATTTACTGAAACCAAAAACAGCGAGAAAACGACAAGCGGCACTTCGGCATCTTGTTAATAGGTTAGTTCCAGAAAATGCACGAATATGATATAAAGTGTGCATAAAACATGTAGATAACATCAATAATGTGGCATGGAACACAAGAAATTATCGATACGTTGGAGACGTATCACCCCACTGGACATATATTAAAACTCTCGGTTTGCATACTTCTAAACTTTGTTTTTGAGCAACATAGAATTCTCACTAAAACTTGGAGTGTCCTTTATTTGTTTTGTGTCTATTTTTGTGTTAAATTAAATAATACCACCACATTGAATACTTTTAATGCTTATGAATGAGCTACTGGAGTAAACTCTCTATTCATGATGCCTCAATAAAAATAAGTTGCATGTTAGTAAAAAATGAAGAGGGATGGCAATTAAAAGCTAAACTTTATATTGTGCATGGTACTACTAGCTTCAAATGCTTTATTGAATGATGAATGTGTTGTGTGCCTTATTTAGTGCTACTTCTTACTAGTATACATAGATGTTTAACATTAAGTATCATTATTTTATGGTGAATGAATAGCACTATGGATACTATTGCATGCTTCTAGATCTCTTGCTAGCCCAAACATTGAATTCTCACACAAGAATAGACTTGTTTCCATTTCAAATCAAACCCAAATGCCTATCATATCTACCTACATAGCTCTTGATATTCCAAGTATAATATGTGTGTTATGCCTCCAACCATTTCAAAATATTCCTTTTTGTGTAATTTAAAGCTCATAGGAAAGTAAGGTATGGAAGAAAAACACCACTATGTATGTCATGAGTTTGACTAATTATGAGTGGTGAGCTAGGTTGGAACCATGCTTTCATGGGGAATACCTTTCAACATTGCACTTACCATTGAAGTTGATCATCATTTGCTTTGGATTAGTGGTTAGCCATCTCGTGTGAAATGAAGGGGTTATCAAATAAATACTAGAGTATGCATATATGTTAGACAAGTGCATCGGGGAACTAACCAAAGCCATGCCTAATCATGGTGAAAGTTTAAGCACGAGAATCCTCAATAGGAAGATAGAAAAGATAAAGAAAGATAAAAAATAAATCGAGTGGAAAAAGAAAGACAAAAAAAGATAGGGAGAAAAAAGTGAAAGAGAGATTTTAGAGAGGATGCTCACAATAATGTTGTTCATGTTGTCCCGCTGTGGATGGCCTATAAAGTTGAGACTCAAAATCTCCTAAGGTCCTTTGTACAGGCGGAATGGAGGTACCCCTTTGCGTTATTCCTAGTTAAAACAATATGTGAAAGGTCTGTGATAATCTAAAGTTGAGTAATACGAGGTGTGGTTATATAAGTACCGGGGCGTGAGGCAACACTTACTTATAAGATGTCAAACACATGAATATCATAGGTGTCTTTATAACTAGGAGATACATGGTACCCCATCCTTATGAGTATTGTTGACATGAATTGCATATCCTAAAATCTTGTTTTATGCTTTCTTTACCTTTTATTTTATTGGAGGACTAGCACATATATTCCCTACTTACTTTCTTGTGTTCAAGATTCAAGAGAATCAAAAGAGAGGGAAATGAGTATTTTAAACAATTTCTATATGATTATCTAAGCATGCTTTATGATTCATAATACTTATCATTGATTTGCGTACAATGCTATTTACTATTATGCATGCTTTGTAGAATATAAGAGTTATCACTTCATGGGTTCATATTGCTTATTATCATTCTTTATTGACTGAACATTGTAAGACTTTGCATGATCACATAGAAGCAATGCAATAAACTCCAAAGTTCATGTTAGTTTTATCACCTTTATGCTCGAGGACGAGCATAGGTTAAGCTTGGGGATGTTGATGCATGTAAAATGCATACATGAACTTTGTACTTTATTGATACATATTCCCATATATTTGCGTGTTATATAGTGTTATTTCCATATTTTATATTATTTCCGGGGATTTTCTAAACAATCCCCTCTCCTGTTGTTTTAACTCTGTTTAGCAGAAAAGACCTTCTCTTAGTATTTTTGACTTTACAGGAGCTACGAGACTCGGAAAAGAGCAAGGTCAGGGGCCACGCTCCGGAAATTTCGAGACGAACAAAATGAGATAAATTGGGACATCAGGACATCAACGGGTTGCCCCCACCTAGGGCGCGCCACCTGGTGTCGTTTCGCCGTCGACCGTCCGATTCGCCTGAATCTTGTGCCAACCGACTTGTTTTGACCTAAAAACCCCTATATATATGACCTCCCAGGGTTTTATCGATACCACGGAGGCGGAGATAGAAAACACCAAAAGAGGGAGTCTGCTGGCCACCGCCGGAGGAAGATCGGAGGGGGAACCACTGCCGGAATCGCCTCCGGCTACCTCTCCCCCTTCACATTTGCTGCCATGTCATCACTGACAGTGGGTCCCGCTCATCAGAAACCTTGTTAACGCGTCCAAAATCGACAATAAGTGCACATTGCAACGAATCAAGGCAATACTGGTGTTTTTTTGCAATTTCGTCCAATAGTGGTGGCTTTACGAACTTGTCGTTGTAATGTGGTGGTTTTTGGAATTAATTCATCAATATGTAATGGGTGAAGAATATTAGAAAAGCTCAGAATAAGATGATCTTCAACTTCGTCTGAGCAACTCCTAGCTGTTCCGCTCCAATTGTTTTGCCCCCAACGACGACCACGCTGGTCTAGTGTCGAGTTCGTTCGTTTACAATTGCGGTGCAGAAGGACTTGATTGGGTTCATAGTTTCTGTTCTACCGTCCTTGTTGTAAAAGATCAGGCCTGTGTTGTTTTTTTCCTCTTCTTAATGGTCCTCTTTGTAAATTGTATTTGAAATATGGAAATTAATGCAGCCTCTAAGTCCTTTCGGACCCTTCCTCTAGGTCATCGCTGGAAATTAGAGCATCTCTAGCATATTTCTTATAACGTGGCATTTAAAAACTCGTATAAAGAGCGTCATAAACTAGTTTCAAGGCCCGCATGGATTTTGGCCGAACAGACGCGGCAAACACAAACGGGCCTTGTGGGCCTTAAAACAGAAACTGTTAAACATGATTTTTTGCAAGTTTTAAACAACTTCCAATTGTAGGGGAAAATAGAAAATAGTTTTAAACAACCAAATGATTGATAATGTGCGTAACCAACCACATGCACACCGCACTAGTCTTTGTGAAGCCAAAATGATCGATACCACGCTGAAGGATGCAACTTCAAACTTCACCGTCCTTGCCAAGCACACCGGAATCATCACCACTGCCACTCTCCGGATCATCACGTCCACGCTACCACCAATCCCCGGAGGACCACCATCACTATCCATAACAGCACAAGCACTAGGCCCTTTCCTTGTTCATTGCAAGATATCCATCCTTGCTAAATCCCACAAATCTCTTGTGTATGCGTTCATGGTAGTTGGATCCATCATCATTGTGTTGTTATCTTTGGGAATGATCTCGAACATGGCTCTCTTCTCCTCGACACTTTCTCTCCTTGTCTCCACGGCAGCCTTGCACATCTAATCTTCCCTGAGTGTTTCCCACCTTGCTTGCTTCTTCATCTTGGTGAAACAACTTTGCTTTCAATGTTTTGTTCACTAACACCTCGTTTGATTTCACCATGACATCAATTTTATCCCTCAAACTTTATGGCTCGACAAGCTTCTTGAACTTCTCCTTTGCATTCCTATTTCCATCAGGATTGTCTTTGTTTCTTCCTCCAATCGGTCCAATTGGACAAAGGAACCCCTTTTCGGTGGTGCTTATTGCTCTCTCAACTTCTACTTCTCGCAATGCTCTAGCAATTTACAACAATGGTGGAGCGCAAGTGGCTTGAAAAGAGAGTTTGCATGTACCCTTCCATTTCAATTTTATCCTATGTACCAAAGAATGCAGAAGTATTTGTGAGCAAAACTATCACAAGTCATTCAAATGAATTAATGGAACAATGCACACAACCAATGAAGAAATGCACACAGAATCACATAGTCATCAATGGTGCAACCACATGGAGGTGCATTCCCCACTTGGTCCAAACATCCACTACAACAGATACAAACCGCTTTGATCATGTCCCAATGACCTTGTAGTGATCTATAGGTGCACGGTGGTGTGCTAGAAGGCTGAGAAATGAATTGAATTTTTTCTCCTCAATGCTTTGCCAATAACTCTTCCACAGGTTTGATTGTTGCCAGCCACGGCATCAAAAAGACACACTCTCACATGCCCTCAACAATGACGTGTATGCAACGTCTGTGTAATTCATGGTTCACTTGAGTTGGGTCAGTTGCAAGGAATCGAACACTCTTTCCCCTATCTCCTCCACCTCCTCACCATCACCCACCTGCCCATCAACCTCATCCATGCCGGTTCAAACTCACCAAGCGACGCTCGATCAAGGGAAACTACATTGCCATTCAACAAATTCAAAAACGAGTTCGGGATCTCATTCAAATCGGAACTACAAGACGTGAAATCAACAAATTCACAATCCAAAATTCACAAAACTGAAATCATTTAGAGAGATTTTGTACCTTGTGGGTGAATACATGGTGGGCATGCCAAGGTTGGGGGCATCACGGCTAGGAGGGACCGCCATCGTTGCCGCCACCTTTTTTTGGAACCACCATCCTCTGGTTCTTCTTTTTCGCCGCCGTTGTCCTCTGCTTCACCAACGGTGCGGGAGCCACCGTGGCCGCACCGATCAGGCCATGTATGGAGCTGCGGCAACGGCAACCATGAAACCGCCCCTGTATGACACTGCCGGAGACGAGCGCGGGTACGAGAGGGCCAACGACGGGGTTTGCCGCAGGAGTTGAGGGCGGAGGTGGGACCTATTTGTCTAGCGCGAGCTATCTAGTGACGGGTGGTGGCTAGGTGGGGTCCATGGCGGCGCTAGGCGGCCGTGGCGAGGCCGGAAAAAGCGGGGAGAGGAGATCAGCGGCGGCGGGAGTGGAGAGCAAAGCGGGAAATGCCAACGCTGACAATCCTCTCCTACCAAACTCCGTAAGCGATACAAGGCACCAAATCATTTTCCGATCTCCTTCAACCAATTTAGGGATTTCTATTTCTGTGCCCTCGGGTCCTTAGTTGTACTCAGTTTTCCCAAGCACCTTAGTTTTTCCTCAGTTTTCCCCAAGTCCTTGTTTGAAACCCGCAGAAGGAGCTCAGACGGCAGGATTCCTGTTTAGTTGACCGTTCCGTGCTGACGTGTGGGGCCGTGTCGTGTGGGGCTGCGTCGCGTGGGGCTGGTAGAAAGGACCGCGTGGGACAGGACGAGATAGCGTTTGGTTGCACGTGAGCAGGAGCTGGGTTTTGTCTCTCTCGGCCAAATTGGCATTTTCCCTTTTAAGAGTACCTTTTCCGCCTCCTTCTCTCTGTCTTTTTTCACCTAATTAGTATCAAATCTAGAGAAGCTTGCATTTCTATCTTTCTTCAATTATTTGTGCCTTTTGGCCCTCGTTGTTTGCCCAATATGGCAGCAAATCTAGTACTCCATCTGGTCCATATGTATGTAGTTAAATCTAGAAGCAAATCTATAGGGAATGTACGATAAATTCACACAGTCATATAGTAGAATAGGGATAGATAATATGGATCCCTCCCTAGATAATAAGCTGCATACAGCAGCCAAACTTAGTAACAGGTTCGAGGTTCTTCACAGCACCATCATACTAACAACATAACAACAAGGGATCCCTAGCTAACAACAAAATAGGAGGCAGCAGCAGCACACGTCCAGGACTACGCCTACCCCATCTGCCTCTGCCTCCACTTATTCCCCTTGGGAGGCTTGGGCTTGAGCGGAGGCATGCGCCCGGCGGAGATCTCCACCCGCTGGAAGCTGCGGAGGTGCATGCCGAGTTCCTTGTGCTTGGCGCGGAAGGAGTGGGGGTTCACCGTCGTGCCAACCTTGGGGAAGGTGTTGCCGATGTTCTCGGCATGCGTGAGGAGGCATTTGAAGTCAGTGCCGCCGAGTCTCCTAGTGCAGAAGGGGCACCTGTAGACACCCTTGGCGAAGTAGGAGACGTACTGGCCGACCTGCAGCCTCCGCAGCACCCGGCGAGTCTTGGTGTCATGGTGCTCGTCGTCGCTGCCGACGTCGCTGCCAGACACCTGATCCATATCAAACAGGAACTATGAGTGAATGCGTTGCAACGATGACTAACGTGCATAATAACAAAGTTAGGAAAAACATAGGCAGCCGCAGTTAGAGTGGACACGATTATATGTCTACAGGGATGGTGTTAGCGAACCAAATCTCATGCACAACAGATTTGTACACAGCAATGGTTCGCTGAACTCTCCCTGTAAAAATTTGTGCCCACCGATTCATCATAGATAAAGAAACAGATTCCATATTTGAACTTGAACACATTCTAGATTATTTGCAAAATTAAACGGTTGATATCTTTTGATTCGTGCATAAAATAACTGATTGAGATCCCATGATTACTTGCATAAATTAATTGATTGAGATCCCATTATTACTTGCACAAATTAACCGAACGGTCGAACCCTAAATCTTAAACGAAATCAAGAAGGGATCAAAACAAAATGGAATAAAATCGACGCAAATATTAGCCCAATACTCATCCATCTACAGATCCATCTACACCAGCAATAATAGGGTTCAAAAAGGAATGGGGAACAAAAAAGGAAGCAAACCTTAGTTACCTCGTTCCATGCGTCCTCCATGGAGGTGTCGTAGGGGTTCAGGGACGGGACGTACGGCACCTCCTCGTAGGGGTCCAATCCCGGTGGGATCTGACCGCCACCGGCGGCAGCAGCCTCCGATGCACCGGCGGAGGAGGCGGCGACGTCCGTTGAGGGGACGGCGTCGAAGAGGGAGGCGTCGCGCTTGGAGCCGACGGAGTCATGGACGATAGGATTGACATTCTCCTTGTCCATCTCACCGGCAGAGGAGAGGGAGAGGGAGAGTTTTTTTTTGCTTTGGATAAGATGATGGGACGTGAGAGAGGCGGCGTTGCGTGAGCGAGTGAGAGTGACAAAGATAGTGGGAGGAGGCGTCTATAAAGGCGAGGGGTGGTTAATGCGACCCGCGTCCTACGCGTCCACCGTTGCACGTCTGCACGTCTTGGACTTCTGCAACGCGACACGCGTCCACGATTGCACGTCTTCGACATCTGCACCGCGACCTGCGTCTACGCGTCAACAATTGCACGTCTTCCATTTCTACACCGCAACACGCGTCCTCGAGTCTAACCCTGGAAATTTAGATATACTCAGGTATACCCTCGAGTCTTATACTAGCGTTTTTTGTGTGCTCAGTTTTCCCCTTGAGTGCTAATATTGGCTAGTGCAATATGCTCAGTTTTACCCTCAAGTGGCTGGTCGACAGAGAGTAAACAAATGGGATTAACTAGTTAAATGAGTCATTTAATGTGCAAAAAATTCCGAAAAATAGTGGCACTTACTCATGGAGTCTTTACCAGAAATTGCCACTTCTCAAATCATAGATAAGTCATAGATAAATCAAGTTTTACCACAAATTGCCACTTCTTAAATCACCTAATAGCTATGAAGGTGCATGGTTTTTCACAATAAGCCCTTCCCAAAACAGCTTTCGCCAAAACATACTTTGCCTAAATGAGGCCACAATTCTCACACTCATGTATATTTGTATTGCAAATAGTTTGAGGTAGGCCAAGATGGGTTTCATTGTACAAAACACGCATTTTCCATTTTTTAAATCTCATATTTGAATCCCTTAGTCTGTTTATTACTCAGGTGCCCTTGGTTTCTTGATACTACTCAGTTTTGCCCTCTCCCTTCACAAATTCTCGCAGACGTGCAACATTTCCCTGATTGGTCTAGCCCATGTCACGCGGATCGTGCCCGCCGACCGTTGATCGTATGACCTAACGGGCATGGATAACCCCTCTCTCTCTGTCGGCGGTTAGCTTCCACTCTCTAAGTATGCTAAAGGGCGGTTTTCTGTATTATTTTTCACGCGCTAAAAATTATAAACTCTTTTAGGCATTACTTTTCACGCAAAAAATGATAAATCATCACCGATTTGTTGTAGCCATCACTTTTCACGCAAAAAATGATAAACCATCACCGATTTGTTGTAGCCATTAATTTTCACGCAAAAAATGATAAACCATCACCGATTTGTTGTATCCATTACTTTTCACGCAAAAAATATAAACCATCACCGATTTTTTGTAGCCTTTACTATTCACGGTAAAAATGATAAACAAAACAATCTATCTATCTCTGTATTTGAAGTTTGGGAGGGTTCACCATCTACTTATGTTAACTTTCGAGGTTTTGACCTGAAAATCAAATGGGTATTATAAATGGAAATAAAAGTTCAAAAAAATGTAAAAACTAAAATCTACCTATCTTTGTATAGAAGACCGTCTGTATGATATTTTAGGTCATTTAGAGAAGGTAGAAAAAATCCCTTTTGAGAAGGTCGAAAAAACCTAACTTGTTACAAAAGCTGGTTTCAGTGAGACCTAACCAAATTTGGCATACATGATGCCATACCTATAACAAGGAATATCTAAAAGGGAAAGTTTCACAAAATTCGAAATTTAGGGAGAAAATGATGCCATACATGATGCTGTTTTTCGAGGTTTTGACCTGAAAATCAATTGGGTATTATAAAGGTAAATAAAAAGTTTGAAAAATGTAAAAACGAAACAATCTTTCTATCTATGTATAGAAGATCAGCTGTATGAAATTTGAGGTCATTTAGAGAAGGTAGAAAAAATCACCTTGTTAGAAAAGCTAGTTTCAGTGAGACGAAACGGCATGCGCTTAAGCAAAGTGATTTTTTCGAACATCTCCAAATGACCCCAAATTTGCCATACATGATGCCATACATGTAACAACAAGGAACCCTATCTAAAAAGTGTCAAAAAAGTTCGCCCAACCGTATAGCTCTATCAAAAAGAACCTCACCATGGCGCTAGTATAATTTTTAGTTACAAACTTTCGTTACCTAACCTTCAACACGAAACTTGTTTCAAATTCATTTTGGCGTACAAGAAACAAATCCCACCTTGATTCGAGCACCACAGCCTCCAAACGATGCTGATGCCGATATCGGCATGGTCAGAACGGCTATGCTCGCCGCCACTGCTAGGTCACCGTCGGGATGCACCCTCAATCCCGTCCCCTCATTCGATCACTGACACACCAGAGATACCTCGAGCCCAATGCCGAACGTACATGCTGATGCCAATGCCGAACATGCATGCACGCCGCTGTGGGCATGGCTACGCCGATCCGCTATGCTGGACGCCACAGATCACCGTGAGGTCTTTCCCTTCGCCACCACACTCTTCTAGCACACATCTATACACGCCAGAAAGGAGAAACACTAGTTTTCTCTACATTGCTCGCGTTCGTTTCCGACACGGCCAGTCAAAGTTTTGAGGTAGTCGTCGATGTTGTCGACCATTTCTTCTCTTCTTTGCATGGTTAAACGCGTCTAGTTCATATCTATCTAATGCGTCTGGTCTCGCCTCATGCAGTTCTTTGTGGACGTCGATCTCATCTCGGCACCCCGTAGGCCACCTCCTCCGTGCCATCGCTGTAGAGCTCCGTTTAAAAATCTAATCCTACACGTGTATTGCCCCTTGTATCAGCGTCATGGCCCCACTTGTCATTCTATATACTGAAGCCCCACTCGTGCGCGTTTTGGTCAGGGATACAGCGATGCTTACGGTCAAACAAAGATGGATGGTCTGACGTGTCTTTGCGGGCTCTACGTGGCCCCACTAGTTAGAAGATAACGGTCAACCGTCGGGCAACCGGCCGTTACAGCACCTGTAATGGTTTCAGACAAGGTCTTGGAAAAACTGAGGAAAAACTAAGTAGCTGGGGAAAACTGAGCACAACTAAGGTCCCGAGGGCACGAAAATAGAAAGCCCAACAATTTAAAGGTCATGCGTTTTGATGAGGTTTGTTCGAACCATTTTCATCGTCTAAAATATTAAAAGAGCTGTTATTTTAAGAATTGCGCTAATACAAAAAAAGAAGTCTGCTACAGATGCTTTTTTTTAAAAGCAATGAACTGCTCGTCGCTGGCATCATCTAAAACGTTGCCTTCCTTCCGCTCCAATAATCGCTAACACCAAACTTGGACAATAATGTGAATATAGACTAATAACAAAATAAAGATGGGATTGCTCCGGGGATCACAGGTCTACTCTATTTAAGAACCCCGTCGTGTTTTCTTGAGATCATTCAATCATCAGCCCAGCGACCAGGACAGAGAGCGAGAGGGGTCCGTTGCACTTGTCGATCAATCAGTTCCTGCAGTTAGCTCTCCTTGCCGGAGCCCAGCATGACGCCGGACACCATCCGCACGGTGATCGGGATAATAGGTGCGTCGCCGTCCCCTTTTGTACTCTGCTTCTGTTACGCTCCTGCAACATGAGCAAAAAACATGTGGGGTGGTGTTGCCTCCTTGATGCTCCTTTCGCTGCATCTCCTTTTGCTTCTCGCGAACGGCTTTACACACGTCCACTTCACAAGCTTTTGCTCCCTTCGAAATCAAAAGATGCAAGCATCACGCACACCAGATTTGCTGAAACTCGCAGACTCGTCGTTACTTTTACCAGGAAAACTATGATCTAATACTTCTGATGCTACTTTTTGTTTTGTTTCTGTCTTGCAGGCAATGGAACTGCGCTGATGCTCTATCTATCCCCAGTGTAAGAACCGACTAAAAACAACTGTTTAATGATTAACTTCGTTTGTTTTCTTCTCCGGCAGAAACGGAATTCTAGATTTTGTTTTAAGCGCGATAACTTGTCTGCTAGAGTAAATAGGGTAGAACTACCGGGAAATACAATTCGGCTCATGTGTGCATATGAACCCGCTCTTTTACGAAATATTTTTAAATGTCAAAAAAAATCTGAAATAAACCTTCGCATGTATATTTGGATATTCTATGTTTGTGCACAAGTTTTCAAGAAAAAAACATTTTATGCCTCGTGTAAAAAGATAAATTTTGATGCTCTAATAACGTGACTATTTACACAACATTTTGTTGTCTTTTTTACACAAATCACATAAAATCTTCCTTTTTTTCCCAAAAACTTATGTACGAATATAGAATGTTTGTATGTACAAGCGACATTTTATTTTGAATTATTTTGACATTTTTAAATTTTATTTTTTATACATTTTAATAATAGGATTATATGGACCTATGAGGCAAAACACCACCTCCAGAACAATCACAATTCTGATGAACTTTACTGTTCTATACCATTTTATGTTTTCGGAACCGAAATTTACCACTTATCATCCTTATTAAAAAACCTAGATATTTATAAGAAGAAATCAAAATAATTTCCACTTTTTACCCTAAAAAAAATTGCCACCTTTTTTCCCACCTGACCAACCACTGCCGCACCCGCATCCCATGACCGCCCCCACAACTACGACCGCCGGCCAGGCCCCTAGCTGCTGGCCCGGGTCGGGGCACCAACCATACCCCCGTCACGGGGATGGTAGGCGGCAAGTGAGCTATGCCGAGCGGAGGTGTCAATAGCTACATCGTCTTCTTTCCCATGTTGTCGCCTAACCCTGACTTGGACGCCTTAAAGGTCTCTCCCACCATGCTAGCCAACCCGACATTCTCCGCGGCGGATGGCGACGACTGAAGAACATCCACATCAACACCAACTCCATGTTCCCCGTTCCCATGTTCCTTCCCACATCGCCGCCACACAACTCCTTCACTCACGCTGCGCCATCTACGTGCCGGAGGCTCCCTATCGTCTTATTATTCCACGGCAGTGGGATCGACATGGGGAGTAACTATAGAACCATGGCTGGTGACGACAAAGAGGGGTAGGCACCGCCGCCTAGAGCCATCCCCGTCCACGTCTATAGCCTCCCGGAGGTAGCGACCCGCATTAGCGCTGACAAACGGGTTCCGCTATCAGTTTCACAGTTTATTCATGTTCAATCCACCATTTCCGCGAATTGTAAAAAAACTTGCTGTAGAGTGTTGATTTTGGTTCCAAAAAGTAAAGTGGAAAGAAATTATGATAGTTTTATGATATTTACTCTGCCTAGTACTACCTCCATCCCAAAGTTTAAGGCTTATATTATTTATAGAAAATCAAACTATGTCAAGTTTAACTAAGTTTTTACCAACAATTATTAACATGCAAAATACAAAATTAATATCATTAAATAGATAATAAAATATATTTTCGTATGATATTTATAAAATATTCTATTTGTTGATAGATTGTTCTAAAAATTTGGTCAAACTTTACTTATTTTGACTTTTAGAAAAATATATAAGCCTTAAATTTTGAGATAGAAGGTAGTATCTTGCTGCATGCATGATGCGTTCCCAGGAAGGGACAAACATTCGTGGAGAAGTATAAATTAAAGAGAATGCAGCACGACACTAATTTAGACTTTTTTTGATTACAAAAGAAGAGAATTACTACTAATTTTCTGCTTACATGAACAATACGCACACAAACTCACGCTTGCTACCATGGAATTTCTAGACCGACGTTCTACCGCATCTGGAAGAAGAAGACGGTGGAGCAGTACTCGGCCGTGCCGTATCTCACCACGCTTCTCAACTGCATGATATGGCTGTTCTACGGCCTCCCGGTGGTGCAGCCGCACAGCATGCTCATAATCACCATCAACGGCATCGGCTTGACCATCGAGCTCACCTACATCGCGATCTTTCTCGCCTACTCTGTCGGCGCCGCCCGTCGTCGAGTACTCCTCATCCTCGTCGCGGAGGTTTCCTTTGTCGCTGCATTCGCCGCGCTCGTCCTCAACCTTGCCCACACCCACTTCCTCAGGTCCATGGTCGTCGGCATCCTTTGCGTCATCGTCGGCACCGCCACGTACGCCTCGCCGCTCTCCGTCATGGTACGCATCGATCCGTATTCTTATCTAGACAAAGTGAAGTCAAATATTATGGATAGGAGAGAGTATTAGTATTTTATTGGTTGATTCTACCGGTTGGTTGGTGACTGTCGACGTGAGGAGATGAGCTGATACTAACTTCTCTCTATTATAATTGATTTTCCAGCGTGAGATTCTGGATGTAGAATAGAATACTGTGTAATCAATCTTTGTCGCCTCTCTAATTTTGTTTGGACGATCTCTGCAGTTTATCTTCTTCATCAGCGTAAATAATCTTCTGAAAAACAAAATTTGCAACCACGTTGGTGTCAAAATTGTGGCCGCTGCACCTATTTCCTCAATTTCGTTAAATTTGTTCATGGCCCTTTTCTCTTCTTAGTTCCCTCATCCCAAACACACCACCAATTTCCTTGTACTCCCTCCGTCCCTAAACCAGTGGCATATAAACTTAAATAAAAAGTTAGTGTTTTCGAATTTGATCAAGAATATGTATCAAAATATGAAGATCTGTATATGTAATACCAATTCAATATCAATAATTCATCACAAGATATATTTTCATACTATAATTATGGAATATTATGGTTGTTGATATTTTCTTCAATATATTTGGTCAGAGCATGAAAACTTGATTTTTGATTAAGTTTATGCGCCACATCTTACGGAACCAATGGGAGTAGTTTGCATGCTGTATGCTCTGCTCAATAGGTGTACACGTTATTTCCGTTTTACTGCATGTTCTTTGGATAGACATTCAATTGGTTGTAAGTAGATGGGTTTCTTTTCATCACGTTAATTTCGGTGTCCGCCCGTGTTTCAGAAAATGGTGATCCAGACAAAGAGCGTCGAGTACATGCCCCTGCTTCTATCCCTGGCCTCGCTCGCAAGTGGCACATGCTGGACTGCTTATGCCCTCATCGAGTTTGACATCTACATCACCGTAAGTCGTCTAAAATAGTATTAAATATGTTTCGAAATGTAAGCTGATTTAGCTTTTTAAAAGGGCTTACATTTCGAAACCAAGGTAATATTAATATTTCCACTTGTTTTTACAGTTCTTTACAACAATCATTAGGTAGCAAATTACCAATGTGAGATCGGCATGACTAAACAGACATGCACTTGAGACTGCTAAATATAACCCTTACACCGCATCATTTCTTCGCCTGATTAATTTACACTAGTAAAAAATATGACTTTTGGTACCGGTTCCAGAGGGGCTTTGGTAGGTTTGGTACCCGTTCATGGGCGGAGGAGCCTGCGGGGCTGGAGACCTTTGGTACCGGTTTGTAACACGAACCGG
This sequence comes from Lolium rigidum, assembly GCF_022539505.1. Lineage (NCBI taxonomy): Eukaryota > Viridiplantae > Streptophyta > Magnoliopsida > Poales > Poaceae > Lolium > Lolium rigidum. The sequence goes on along the minus strand of NC_061513.1, from coordinate 361,394,181 downwards.
TACCAAAGGTGGGGTTTTTTTTGAATTATTTTCCACTTTCTCTTTTTTTCCAGAATTTCTAGTATTTTAGTTATTAGTTTCTAACTACACTTATCTCTAGTGAAATTACTTACTCGTGGTCAAACTTCCCGCTCTGTCACCCATCCTCCCACTACTCCAGCACTAGCACGCTTAACTTCCGAGTTCCTTCCCATCCCACTTCCAAGTGCTTCGCGCGTATGTATGTGATACTAGTATCATATCAATCCTATTAACATGTTGGTCGATGTCATGTTTATTTATTGTTTGAATTTCAAATAATTTTTTTAATAAACAAAAGTAATGATGTAATAATAATCTTGAATAAATAAATAAACATTAAATTTTAATTTGTATTATTTTTAATTCTTTTTTTTGCCAAACCTAAAACTTGAAAATCTAAAAATTTGCTAAAAGTAATAGTAATCTTTATGGCGGATGCAATTATTAAGTTTAATTTTAAAAAAATAAAAAATAAAAAATCCTAAATTTCTAGTAAAAATTAAAATCTTCATGCTTTCATATTTTCATTTTGAATTTTGAGAATCTAAAAATTGGCTAACCGGTAAACCCTGGTGAATTCGGATGTAACCTTTCCTTCACGATCATTTTACTATATTATACGCTTTTTCCGATGTCATATGCAAAAGGTGCGTGGGGAGCAGGAAACCCTTTAGTACCGGTTCGTGTGACACGAACCGGTACTAAATGTCCCGCACGAACCGGTGCTAAAACTTTAGCCTCTCGAACTGGTGCTAAAGGTAACTTTAGTCTGAGTTCTTAGCACAATCAGTGCTAATGCTCTTTGGAGCTAAAAATCAAAGCCTCTTTTTCTACTAGTGTTAGGAGATGCAGCAGGTACCGTATTTGGATATCTGATTTCCTCCAAGTTGCCTGCAACTTTATCCATGTGGCCAGCAGCTACATCACGCATGTTTTTGTGCTGGGAATACAGCTGTACTAATCATAGGGCAGTTTTTATTCGAGTAATGAGATTGGATAGGGATAAGGTAGCTCAGGCTAACACATCTCTGAGGATTATTATTTGTTTTCTCGTATTGGCCTTTACAAATGTTCCTCAATTTGATTAATCTTTTCATGTTGCAGATCCCCAGCGCGTTGGGCGTCGTGCTTGCTTTGGGGCAGGTGATCCTGTACGCAATATACTACAAGTCGACGCAGCAGATCCTTGAGGCCCGCAAGCAGCAGATCCTCGAGACCCGCAAGAGCAAGGCCGGCCAGATACCCATGACGGAGGTCGTCGTCGATGGGAAGAACGGCAGCACCGCCGGCTCAGGCGCCGGCAAGGGCCACTGCTAGAAGCAACTCCATTAACTCGATATCCAAGTGCATTCATAAATACCTGATGGATGATGTGTTGTGCGCGCTAAGCTGTGACCCGTGTTTCTCCTGTATCTATAAAAGTTCAGTCCGTGTCTTCTTGTCCCGACTATCAACCGGAGACGGTTATGGTGACGCTGAGTCAGGGCCGGTCCATACATATCCAGCGACCTGAGGATAAATATTGTCTGAAATGCTGTGAAATTCCCAGAAATATTATTATAAACTTTTTTTAATTAAAATAACTTTTTAGAGCTTATGTGAGGGATGATTGTTCATTTCACTACTAGAAAAACGGATGTACCATGTGCTACCCATGGCACATTATAGTTTTGGTGCGCCACGGCCACATAGCGGGTGCGCCACGCCTATCCCTGCTATCTGTGGTGCATTGTTCGAGCTAGTGCTCCGCGCCTACTAGGTGGCCTGGGGAGCTGGTCGACACACCCTTACCCGTGTGGCGCATCCAGAACAGGTGTGCCATGGGTACCAATGGTGCACTTCTTCTTGGTGCGCCATGGGTAAGTGTGGACCTCCCTTATTGTACTCATGTTAGTTGTGGCGCACCGTGATTAATGTGCTACGGGTGACCGTGC
>NC_061513.1:361360067-361392126 GCF_022539505.1 Lolium rigidum | reverse complement strand
GCGTATTTAGTCACGGTGCGCCACGGCTAGCCTGTTACCTAACTTTAAGCACATTTTTCCCTATGCACCACTCATTAGCCCTCTGTCTTTGGCCTGTCCACCTTCAGTCCTTCAGGCTAGCCATAGTGGTAGTATGTTAGCTAGTATCATGTACATTGGTCCCATAAAAATGCTGATGTGGCAGCTAATTAAGGAGGAGAGATGAGTTTAGAGTACCATAGGTGGATACCGTATCATAGCGCATATCACAAGAAAAGTTAATGCCAAACAAATTTTGTACATCAATTTGCATTGAGATTCTACATAGCAATAAATATAGCATAACTATGATACTACTCCATGATACTACCCACTATAGGGATAGTATCATACACAAGTATTACATGCATGATACTACTATATGATACTTAGAGCATCTCCAGTCGCGTCCCCCAAATGAGGTTATTGTGCAAATTCTGGACACTTATTGTGCAAATTCTGGACAGTTGGTGAGTTTGGTTAAATCAAGCATCTTCTTTTCTCCTAATACTAATGTGTTGATTAGAGCAGAAATTTGCCAAACCTTGCATATTGATACGGAAGCTATATCGGATAAATATCTGGGGCTCCCGGCAATTGTGGGAGCTGAAGTGATTGCTTCCTGCATTTTGTTGAAAGAATTATTCAGCGGATCAATGGCTGGAAAGAAAAACAACTGTCTATTGGTGGTAAGGAGATTTTGCTAAAAGCCGTTGCTCAAGCTATCCCTGTGTATGCCATGTCGGTTTTCCAAATTCCAAAGGGGGTATGTAAAAGAATGATGGATGCTATTTCCCAATTCTGGTGGGGCGACGATGCTAATAGTAATAAAATGCATTGGTATGCTTGGTGGAAGCTCTGTTATCCAAATAATGAAGGAGGTATGGGTTTTAGGGATTTCCATTCGTTCAATCTTGCTATGTTGGCTAAACAAAGCTGGAGACTTATAAATGACCCGGATTCTCTATGTGTACGGGTCCTTCGGGCAAAGTATTATTCGGATGGCGACTTACTGAAAGCTGGACCTAAGTCGGGATCATCTTTTACCTGGCAGAGTATCTTAGCAGGAATAACAACTCTCAAGAGAGGAATTATTTGGAGAGTAGGAAATGGAGAGTCTATTAACATATGGAATGACCCTTGGATCCCTTTCAGCCCGGACAGGAGAATTGTCACTCCAAGACGGAGTGTTATCTATACTAAGGTTTCTGATCTCATTAGTCCTATTTCTGGAACGTGGGATGAGCAACTTCTGGCTAGTATTTTTTACACAGTGGATGTGAGTCGGATCCTCCAAATTCCGATAAATAACCACGGCTTCGGCGACTTCATAGCCTGGCACTACACGAAGCATGGCCAATATGCTGTAAGGTCAGGCTATCATCTCCAATGGAGACATCAGTTTGGGCCTAGAGCTAATCAATTAGCACTTCCTGGAAGCTCAGCAAAAAATCCAGTCTGGAAAATTCTCTGGAAATTAAATGTTCCAAGCAAGGTTAAAATATTTATGTGGCGTTCCTTACATGGGATCCTACCTCTGAAGAGCATCTTGGCAAATCGCCATATCGGAAATACTGGATCATGTCCTATTTGTAGTTTGGGTGCGGAAGATACGAGCCACTTGTTTTTTCGATGCCATGTTGCACAAGAGGTGTGGACTAAACTTGGGATTTATCATATAATTGAAGATGCAATGCAGTACGATAGAGAAGGTTCAGCTGTCCTGGAACACTTACTCAAGAGAGAGGACCTCTTGGCCCCCGGATATGATCATATTAATCTGAAGGAACTTGTCTTTGTTGCTTGTTGGTACATGTGGTGGATGCGTCGGCGACGAACCCATAATGAAGATGTTCCCCCTCTATTTAAATGTATACATTCTATTCTCTCCATAACATCAAATGCTGCCAGGGCTTGCAAAAAGGACGGGCTGAATCGGATGGATACTTGGTCAAAACCTGAGCCGCGACATATTAAACTTAATGTGGATGCCTCCTTTTATCATCATTCAGGTGCAGGTGCCGTTGGTGCGGTTTTACGGGATTATCAAGGAAGCTTCATTGCTGCTAATTGTTCATTCATACCGCATGTGGCGTCTGTTGCAATGGCTGAGGCAATCGCAATGAGGAAAGGTCTAGGCCTAGCTGCTACCATGGGTTGTAACGCGCTCATAGCCAAGTCTGATTCAATGGAGGTTATCGAAGCATGTACCGGAGAGGCAATGTGGTGGAGTGATTCTGCTGCTATCTATGCAGATATAGTGGACGCAACAACCACCATCGATAAAGTTATCTTCAAGCACTGTTCGAGGGAGGCAAACAAAGTGGCCCATGACTTGGCTAAGTATAGTTTTTCTAGTAAACATTCTTATAATTGGGTCGATGAGCCCCCTGGTTTCCTTTTGAACAATCTTGTAAACGATGCAACAATCCTGTAACAGAAAGGCAGCAAGTTCTTTACGCACTCTTTTCCTTACCAGGGTACCGAAGGGGACTGGAAGGTTTTTAATGAGGCGGCTTGCTGACCTAATATAGTATTTGTTTACCTCAAAAAAAAAAACGATGGCATGACCTATTTCTCTCCTCCTCCCATCAATTCTATTGATCTTTTCGGTTAGACTTCTGCACGAAAAATATCCACAATTAAGTGGGGTTCCGTTCAGGCTTTTATTTTCCCATTTAACTGACTTAACATTCCGAATTGGCGTCATGAACTAAATGTCGTCTGTTGGTATACACCTACCGATCTCCCTGCTCGGATCATACTAATGCGAACCAAGATGTCTACCGTGTGTTTCTTTGCTTTCTCTCTCACTTTTATTTTCAATTTTTTTAAAGAGAACCTCTGTACAGCTCGTACCAACCATGCTGAAATCAACCATAAAAACCAAATTGATCGCTAGATTCCAATGTTCTCGATGATCATTTCGTCGATTAGATGCACCACCAGACTATTCTCTTCAAGGCCTTCCTCCATGACGTGGTGTTGCATCATATAGTTGCTGCTGGTCAGGTCACCGTTGTTCCGCCGGTCACGGCGATATCGTCGTTGTTTTCCTCGGATACCAAGAACTCAGGCCCTGGTTCTTCCTTATTCCTTCCTCTTTAGAACGAGTTAATTCCAACAAAAACTACCATACTACAATGACGAGTTTGAAAAAACACCGATATTCGTCTAAATTGCAAAAATCCACCAGTATTGGGAGAATTTGTTGCAATATGCCCTGATTCGGATTTTTAATCGTGTTAACACAAAACTGACAATGGGTCCATTGTCAGTCGTGACGTGGCAATGATATTGACGGGTAAGGTGACAAATGTTAGAAGGGTTTATACATTTGGGCCTTTTTGAAAAATTCTCAGCTAAACTATGGAGCTACAGCGAGCTTGCCGTGGCTGCCCTCTATCAGCGGCCGTCCCGTGCCGAAGCTCTCCGCGGCCATTCCCTGCTTGATATCTCCCGTGGTCGTCGTTACCGAACACTCCATGGCTACCACTGTCGGAGCTCAACCGTTCCCCGCCCAAGATCTCCGATGGCTGTCGCTGCCCGAACTCGCCGTGGCTGCCACGGCCGGAGCCCGCGCGCAACCGTCCCTGCTCGAGCTCGCCATGGCGACCCCTGCCAGAACTCGCCCGCGGCCGCCCTTGCCGGCCTCTCCCGTGGACTTCCTTGCCGGAGCTCGCCGGCCCTTCCGTGCCCAAGCTCCTCGTGGCCGCCACTGCCCGAGCCCGCGCACGCCCGTCACATTCGGCGCTCACCATCGCGTCCCCTACCGGCCTCGACCAGCAGCCGCCCTTCCGGTCACCACATGGACATCTCGCATCGCCGGCCACCTGCCGCGATGCTATGTAAGTCCAGCCTCAGGAAAGCATGCTGGGAAACACAATCTTCAAGACGACGCTCTCAAGAGGGAAGAGACGTGGATCAACGCCGTCGTCTGCCCCTGTGCTGCAGGGTCTAGGTTTTCACCCAAAAACTGTACCCCGGGAGTGGAGGAGGTCGAGGGCTCCATGATGGCCCCCAAGAGGATTGTCGTGGATGTGGCCACGGCAGATGCTACAGGGGGTAGCACTTCGTTGATGCGAGGGGAAGGGAACATCGCCATCTACGGGTCGAGGTGCAAGAGACGCAAGGGTTTTACCCAGGTTCAGCCCCTCCGGAGAGTAAAAGGCCTACGTCCTGCTAGATCTTATTGCTCAGTGGAGAATTACAATGGGGGGCTCAGTCGGCGGCTACGCCGTGAGCTTACAAAGAGAGATTAGATCTCAAATCAAGTGTCCTCTAGGGTTTAAGCTCGGGGGTTTATATAGACACCCCCGACCTAGGGTTACATGGCGATAACTCCAAATCATATTCGTTGCTATTAATCCGGGATTCGTTAACCCCCTAGCAAGTAATCTTCTAATCCAGTCGCACAGATCTTCTCCTTAGGATCGCGGCCCAGTCGCCTTTGGGCCCAGTCGCTTGGGCGACTGGCAGTCCACCTGGGCCTTCGTCTTCACGGCGAGTGGGACTGGCGACCCACCCCCTATGGGCATATCCCCATCAGTAGTCCCCGAGCGCGGTGGTGATGAAGCGTAGATTTATGGCAAGTCTTGGAGAGGCGCAGTCATGGGTCAAGTTGAATCGCCTCCGGGCTCCCAAAGATAAAGTTGCGGATTTGGCGCCAGTCTCTAATAACCAGGCCTTGATCAATCAGTCGGCGTAGGACAGTCGGCGTCTGCCAGTCGTCGTGGGCCAGTCGGCGTATGACAGTCGGCGCTAGCCAGTCGTCGTGGGCCAGTCGGCGCGCATTTACCATGAAGACACGTGGAGGAGCCAACGGCTGGATTTCACGTTGACCGAGGCGTGAACCACTTGCATGCTGTTTGACCGTTGGGCTCGACGTGACCGCTAACGGCTAGTTTAACGGCTACTCAGCCGGAACCGGCGCGGATCTCGACCGTTGATTGCGGGGCGGCGATTCCGGGACGATTTAACGAACAGATTTTATCCTTAATCTGGGCGAGTGCGGGTGGTATAAAGGATCACCCCTGGGATTAGGGTTCGTCACTCCTCCGCACTCTTCTCCCATCTTCTTCCCATCTCACCTTCATTCCAAACTTCACACGTATCCATGGCGACGAAAGGCTGGGGCAAGTCGAAGGTCACGCGGGAGTCTCTCCTCCCGTACGTTGCGTCCGGGGTCATCCCCGAGTTCAACAAGGAGCGGTGGCGGGTTCCGCCGGCGAACGAGGTGGAGCCCCTCCCGCGGCCCGGGGAGTTCGTGCTCTTCCTGAGCTTCCTTGATCGCGGGTTCGCTCTCCCCACTTCCGATTTCCTCCGGCAGCTGCTGGCCTTCTACAGCATCAAGGTCTCCGACCTCGGGCCGCACAGCGTCCAACAGATTTCTCTGTTCGTGGCGTTGTGCGAATGCTACTTGGGCTGTCCGCCATACTTCCCGCTGTGGGTGTCCATCTTCCACGGGCGGGCGACTCGGGCCAGCAAGAACAGCGAAGCTCTCATCCCGAACGGCGGGATCACCTTCCAGGTGAAGTCCGGGGAGAGCTTCATCGACATGGCGCTTCCCAAGAAGGCGCGAGTCACTGTGGCGCCGCTTCTGGTTTTACGCCAAGGAGTACACTCCTCCCGGCGAGGTCTGCATTCCTCAGTACAGCCCCGAGCCAAGCGTCCCGCGGCGCCTTAATGTCCGGTCGCTACCGCGCGAGCAGGAGGAGGTGGTGAAGGAGATGCGCCAAGCGATCCAGGCGCTGAAGGATAGTGGCCTGACGGCGGTTGATATGTACAACTGCTGGCTTGGTCGGCGGCTGATCCCCCTGCGGTGCCGAGCTCACCCCATGTGGGAGTACCGGGGCAAAACGACTGCACCCGGTCGACAGCGACTGAGTGGGACGAGGGCGAGTACCGGAAGGCGCTCGCCAAGGTCACCACGGCCACTTTTACCTCCTTCGAGGACGGCCTGCAGCCTTACTCTGAAGAAACCCCGGCGCCCCAGGTATCATTTTAGAATAGGGACTCCGCATGGATTGGCCTCATTTTCTCATTTCTGACTCGTTTCCTTGATTCAAATGTAGCGCTGGCAGAAAATCGCCGACCACCTTCCCCCCCTTGCCGGGAAGGAACCACCAGAAATGACCGAAGGCGAAGAGGAGGAGGTCGATGATGAGGAGGAGCGCACCGAGTCGGACTCCGAGGCGCGAGACTTCATCAGACTCCCGCGCGGGACGAAGAGGAATGTCGGGTCCTCGTCCCAGGGCGCGGTTGAGGAGGAGGCGACCTCGCGTCCGGAGGGCGAGGCGGAGCCTTCCAAGGAAGGGGCCGAGCCGCTGTCGAAGCGCTTGCGCCCCACTCTCCTGGAGGGTTCTATGAGGCTTCAGCGCCCTCTGAAGGATGCAATTGACGCGGGAGCTCGGGCCGGCCCCGGCGTAAGAGCAATCCCCACCGTGAAGTAAGTGCTCCTCGCCAGACTTATTCTCCTTGTGGCGGGATTGGGTGTCGACTCACCTTGCCTCCCTGTAGGTCCAAGAAGAAGACCTTGGTGAAACCGGCCGTGGCTGGGGCAGCGGCCACAAAGGCGGCTGAGGCGAAGAAGAAAGCCGCGAGAAGAAAGCGGCGCCGTCCGATCTTGGGGGCGCGGGGTCGGCTCCGGAAGAGCCTGCCGCCGCGAGCCAAGCTGAGAAAGTGGGAGCCCGCCACGCCGAGTCCACCGCCAAGGTCTTCCCTCTACCCAGCATGGCTCATGGGGGGATGGCGAGTGCAGCGACCGGGTCGGACGCCGTTCCGCCCATGGTGGAGAAGGGGTCGGCGGTCGTCGAGTCGACCAAGGAGCAGGAAGCGCCCGAGGTCGAGGATATCGTCGTTGAGAAGGGCGGCCTCTCGGAGCCATCGAAGGAGCGCCGGTCCAAGGCTGCCAGGGACCGAGCCCCACCCGATGACGCCGACACTCGGGTGGGCGAGGCGCCGTCGACTGAGGCGGTGACGCAGGCTGGAGAGGTGACCGGGTCGCGCCACCCGCCGCCTTCTACCTTGACCTTCGCCGAGCTCCACACGGCACTTGGTGAAGCACACGCGGTGAGTGTTTCTGAACTCTTAGTCTAGTCGCCCCCAGTCCCCGAGGGTCGACTTGGTCTGAAGGGGCGAGTCGAGTCTCCTTTTATTTGTTTCCTTTTGTTGACCTTTTGCATTGTTCTTGAATTTTTGCAGGCGGAGGTTAAGAGATTAACCACGCTCGTGGAAGAGGCGGCTCAAAAGAACCGCAAGTTGATTGCCCTGGGCAGTAAGTCACGCCCACTCGCCTTCCTCTTTCGGTATCGCTGTTCTTGGATGAGCTTTCAGTTCTCACCATTTTCTATTTTTGGCAGCAGAGGCGCAGGAAAAGGCTCTTGCCGAGGCTCGGGAAGGATTCGTCAAGGAGTCTTTCTACCGCGAAGCCGACTTCCGGCGCGACGCAGGCCGAAGAGGCCCGGAAAAGGCGAAAGCGGAGGTGGCCGATCCGACCAAGGTCCCGGAGCAGAAGGGCCGGGAACCGGAAGACGTCATCACCGAGTACAAGGGGAAGCCGACGGCCGCGACTGAAGCGCGGGACTCCGCGCGTGGGGCTGCCGCGTCTCTGCGGGAGGAGATTGCGGCCTTGAAGCAGCAGCACGCCAAGGAGTTGGCTGCGGAAAAGGAGGCGTCCGAAGGCACCGTCCTGGCGGTACAGGCCGAGAAGACCAACTTCGAGGCTTTCGTCCGGGAGATGTCGCGGCAGATTCTCGGTAAGCTCCTGTGCTCAGGTTTGCTGTTTTTCCTTGTCGAGTCTCCATTACCGCCAGTCCCCGAGCATGGCGAGTCGGCCTCGGGGGCCAGTCCCCGAGCATGGCGAGTTGGCTTCGGGGGCCAGTCCCCGAGCATGGCGAGTTGGCTTCGGGGCCGGTCCCGAGCATGGCGAGTCGGCCTCGGGGCCGTCCCGAGCATGGCGAGTCGGCTTCGGGGCCGGTCCCCGAGCATGGCGAGTCGGCTTCGGGGGCCGGTCCCCGAGCATGGCGAGTCGGCCTCGGGGCCAGTCCCCGAGCATGGCGAGTCGGCTTCGGGGGCCAGTCCCCGAGCATGGCGAGTCGGCTTCGGGGGCCAGTCCCCGAGCGTGGCGAGTCGGCTTCGGGGGCCAGTCCCCGAGCATGTCGAGTTGGCTTTTGGGTGGAGTTCTCATTTTCCCTTTGTGTTTTTGATGGCAGGAACGTGCGACTTCGTGGAGACGGCGACCCCGCGGGAATGCCTGTCGACCGCGACCGCGCGTATCATCGCCTGTGCGGGGGAGATACTGGCCGCGCTCCAGTACCTGAGTCCGCGGGAGGTGATGCCGCGGGACACGTCGTCCGTCTTCAAGGCCGTGTCCAACATTCCGGCTGTTGTGGACTGGCTTCGCCGTTCCTCCTGCCGCGTTGGTATTACCATGGCTCTGAGCATGGTGCTGGCGCACTACTCTGAGGGGTTCGACGTGGAGGAGGTTACTGCGGGCTTCCCCTCGGAGACTGGCGAATTTGATGTTGCCGAAGTGCTGCGGCTGATGGACGCGGTGCGCCCCTTTGCCGACCGAGTGCTGGCGACCGCGGACTTGGAGACTCACATCCCCAGCCAAGCGGCGCCTGGGGACGCGGAGAAGGAGCAAGGCCCGGTGGACTTCCCTGCGGAGCGCCTCTTCCATGCCGCGGCCGCCGGCTCGTTGTCGACGTACCCGGTCGTGCTGTACACGCCGAAGTTTCGTCACGGCGATGGTGGCGCCGAGCCTGTCGTAGAGGGGGCTCCGGGGTCGTCCTCGTAGCTTCCTGAGTCCCTGTGTAAGAAGGAGCTTGGATTCCCGCGAGCGGGTGTCAGTTGTAAATACAGTGATAACTTTTGCTTAAATATAATTTGGTGGTTGCTTTTGAATTTGCGTTATTTGTTGCGGCGATGTGTTGGAGTTGGTTCCGACTATCCATGGCCTTCGGGCCAGTCGCCTTGCGACCCCGATGAGGGCTATTGACTTGACTCGTTTTCCTTTTCGAGCTGGGCGTCCCCAGTCGCAGTACGTAGTCATTATAGTACAAATAGCAGCCTCATGGGTGGAGTAGCGGTGAGTTGTAGTTTGCGCTGTTCGGATGTAGCGCGCCACTCGTCGTGGCTCGGTGAGCCAGTCGCTGGGCGACTCCAAAGGGGGTCATTGCGGGCGTATTTTCCTTGGCGAGCCGCGGGTCCGTTTTGCGGGGTCCCTAGTCGAAGTACTTAGCCACGCAAGTCGCCAGCCTAAGGTAGAGGAGGGCATTGTTGTGCTGTATATCGTAGCACGAGGCGGTCGCCGTGGCCCGTGGGGCTGGCCGAGCATGCGGCCCTGCTGTGGGTTCCAGTCGCCGTTTTCACCCGACAGCGTAAGGGGTGGTGGGTGGCCGGACCTGATGTTGCGACCGGTCACTCCGTCATGCCCTTGTTAGCTCGGCTACTTGGCCGATCGTGGACTTCGCTCTTCCAGCAGCGGCGACCGGAGGTCTCTCAGTACCTAATCGCTTATCGCGGCGACTGGGCCGGTATATACCGGGATGAGAGATGAAAATATCTGGCGGGTGAGGGTGAGGTAGTCGAAGCTGGAGATCAGAAATGGTCGGCGATTTTTATTAACCTCTGAATTGTCGGGCTACATTTTTGTCCTTAGGTATAAAACCGTCGGAGGAGGTTGATGTTCCAGGGACGCTCCACCTCTTTGGTGAGTGGCTCGCCTTTGTCGTCCTTGCGGACGTCGATGAGGTAGTAGGAGTCGTTGCCGAGTACGCGGCTGACGGCGAACGGTCCTTCCCAGGGCGGGGACAGCTTGTGCATCCCTTTCTTGTCCTGGATTAGCCGAAGTACCAGGTCGCCGACTTGGAAGGAGCGACTCCGAACACGGCGACTGTGGTAGCGACGGAGGTCTTGCTGGTAGATGGCGGTTCTGGAGAGTGCGAGGTCTCTGGCCTCGTCGAGGAGGTCGACGTCATCTTGGCGAGCTCGCTCGTTGTCTTGTTCGGCGTAGTTGGCGACCCGAGGCGAGTCGTAGGCGATGTCCGTAGGCATGACGGCTTCGGCGCCATACACCAGGAAGAAAGGCGTGAAGCCGGTTGACCTGTTAGGCGTTGTGCGGATGCCCCATAGCACTGAAGAGAGCTCCTCTGCCCAGCAACCGGCTGCGCGCTCTAGGGGCACGACCAGGCGCGGTTTGAGTCCATGAAGGATGCTCTGGTTTGCCCTTTCTGCTTGGCCGTTCGACTCGGGGTGGGCGACTGAGGCGAGGTCGAGTCGGATGCCCTTCTCTTCGCAGAAATCAGCCATTTCCCCCTTCGCGAAGTTGGTGCCGTTGTCGGTTATGATGCTGTGAGGGTAGCCATACCGATAGATGAGCTCGCGTAGGAACTTTGTGGCTGTCTTCCCGTCGCACTTCTTTATGGGCTTTGCTTCCACCCATTTGGTGAACTTGTCCACCGCCACCAGGAGGTGAGTGTATCCGCCGGGGGCCGTTTTGAATTTTCCCACCATGTCCATGCCCCAGACGGCGAAGGGCCAGGTGAGGGGGATGGTCTTCAATGCCGACCCTGGCATGTGCGACTGGCTTGCATACTTTTGGCACCCGGCGCACGAACGGACGAGGGCGACCGCATCTTCGTGGGCTGTTGGCCAGTAGAAGCCGTGACGAAAGGCCTTGGCGACGATTGAACGCGCGCCCGCATGGTGGCCGCAGTCCCCTGCGTGGATGTCGCGCAGGATGTTGCGCCCTTCCGTAGTAGCGACGCATCGTTGGAACACTCCCGAGACACTCGCGCTTGTATAGCTCATTGTTGATAATGGTGAAGGACTTGCATCTGCGCACGATGGCCCGTGCTTTGGCTTCATCCATTGGCAGTGCCTGGCGCTCGAGGTAACTTATGTATGGCTCGGTCCAATCGATGCTATCGGCGGTGAGTGCGACTAAGGTGGAGTCGGGAGCAGGTGGCTCGGCAATGTCCAGCTCGCGTGGTGCGCGCACCGAGGGGTGGCTGAGGATGTCCAGGACGACGCCCGGAGGGGGTTGGAGTCGCTTGGACCCGATTCTGGCTAGCGCGTCGGCTTCTTCGTTCTTGCGCCTGTCGACCCATTCGACGATGTGGCCGGCGAAGCTAGCGCCGGCTTGGTCGACGGCGCGCTTGTATGCGATCATGTTGGCGTCGGTGGCGTCGCAGGTGCCGGAGGTCTGGCTGGCGACTAGGTCGGAATCGCCGAGGCAGCGCAGCCGTGTTGCGCCCATCTCTTTTGCGACTCGCATGCCGTGTAGGAGCGCCTCGTACTCGGCCATGTTGTTGGTGCAGGGCTCGAATCTAAGTTGCAGGACGTACTTCACTGTGTCGCCCTTTGGTGATGTGAGGACGACTCCCGCGCCCGCCCCTTCGAGGTTTTTAGAACCGTCGAAGTGCAATGTCCAGTGTTTAAGGTCTGCGGGCGAGCTTGGCTGCTGGGCCTCTTCCCAATCGGCGAGGAAGTCTGTCAACACCCGGATTTTTAAGTCCAGATGCCTGTTATGCCATACATCGCAATCCCAGGAATATTGTTGTTGCGAGACATAACAGTTGAATATCATAAGTCATCATTCATTACATATCATAGTCGTCTTACAAATAGATCACATGATCCAATATTACAATAATAGTTGAACTACTTGTTTCAACACACATCACAAATACATAGCGGAAGCGTAGATCGAAGGGGACTCTATAGTCCACGGGCCAACGCTTGACGTCGGGAGTAGTCCTAGTTGTCGTAGACGTCCTGCTGTCCATCCTCTTCATACTGCTGCTCCTCTTCATAGTCTGGCCATTTGAATAGCCAGGGACACAGCCGTGAGTACTTTAAAGTACTCGCAAACTAATACTAATGTAAGTACGAACATTTCTGGTAAGGGGGTGCTAAGCTCTAGTTTCTTTTGCATAAAGCCAATTTTAGTTCACAAGTATTTGAAATCAAGACCTTTCATGTGCTAACTAACTCAAGTGGGAACATTAGTGTCATTCCCACAACCTTTGTTGTAATTCAAGTCAAACTCAACATTCACCTTTCAAAAGCAAAAAATCACAAGTCATATGTCACATTTTTGAAAATGGTCTGATGACGGAACAGTATGGCCTTTCCAACCGTCCTTAACCGTGGACGCGGCTATTCGAATAGGTTTACACTCTGCAGAGGTTGTACGCTTGTGCCACAACTTTTGATTACATCCGTCAGGGGTAACCCTGAATAATCGTAACTCAGTACGCGGATCATCAACCATAACCTTTCACTTACATTTCCTAGTATAGGTACCTCTCCCCATGAGCTTGGCCTCCCAGTGAAGACCAACTGTCAACCTGGGAACTGCACAGGGCTTGGGCCGGACATTCACCTCATCTTTAACGTCGTTTCTTTTGTGGTGGAGGCAGCTTTCGGCATAACCCCGATGACGCTTGTTTAGAGGGAACCCATACTAAGGCACATAAACTTCCAGTTAAGCCCTACCCATAATCAGGTATTGTGGGGGTACTTGTAAATTGGAATGGTATCGCATCCGAACCCAACCATCAGTTTTGGTAAAAACTCACCCAGTCATTCACAAGTCATATTCACCTTCAAAATATTTCAATAGAATGAATCATCATTCCAAGGTTTTCAAAATCATTTCATTTCACAAGTTCCCAACTAGAGTAGTCACTTTTATTTATTTAGCAATAGCGACTAGTCATGAGGGGTGCTATCTAGCTTTGTTTGCTTTAGGCTAAATTTGATGCTCTTGTTCTATTCTAGCCTAAGTGAATCATAAATCAAAAGTAAGCTTTGAAAAACAATAAGCAAAATAATTGCAAGGTAAAAACATGGGATAGGTTTATTGGACATAAAAATAAATGGGGATGGTGCCTTGCTCTTGTAGAGCTTTGCACTTGGGACTTTGCAAGAGTGTTAGCTTGCCTTGGTTGGTGTATTGATCAAAATGTTCCTCCTTCTTCTTCGTAGATGTTCTCGTCGTCCCCTTCAGTAGCCTTCGGCACTAGCGTCTATAAATACGAATACGGGTATATAATCACCACACAAGTTCAAGAGCTATAAAAAGCACACACATAAATCACACCAACTATTCTAGCATTATCACCTTGTCATCATGTGGGTTGATATGGTTTTATTCTTAAGAAAAATAATTTCCTCTCATTATATATGTAAATGATAGTTTCCTTTTAATTCTTGAGGAATAATTTCCTCTCATTGAATCTTCTTAAGATTTAATTTCTCAAACCATCACACATGAATTTATGTTGACCTAAGTCAACCATTCATCATCATCATTTGAGAAAATGATTTAAATGAGGTAGAGATACCTCATACCATTTAATAATGCCTATTATGATTTAAAATCTCCAAGTATTTCATGTGAGAATATTTGACCAGGGGTTCAAAATTCATATGAAAATACTTGGGACAAGATTTAAATGAAGTGAAACACCTCATATAATTTACACAAGTTAAACTAGCATCACACATTACTATTAAGTGGGTAAATGTGTTGTTTTTCTTATTTAGGAAAAATAATTTCCTCTCATACTAAATAAGGTATTACTTTTAATTACTTAGAAAAATAATTTCCTCTCATTATATTATTAAGATTTAATTTCCTCCAATAATAATGTATGGCCTAGGTTGACCAAGGTCAACCCCTTCATACTCATCATTTGAGAAAATGATTTAAATGAGGTGATGCACCTCATGCAATTTAATACCAACATAGTAATGATTTAATATCATCAAATAATTCACTATGAGAGTTAATAGACCATGGTCTCTACCTCATGTAGAATTACTTGAGACAAAGATTTAAATGAGACCAAAGCATCTCATATGATTTAATAAGTAGTTTTGAACAATTTAAATACTACTATGAGAAAGATTTAATATTTTAAAATAAAAAAACATATGGGTCATGAAGACAGGTGTAATCAACTCACATTGAATCACTTGGAGTAATGATTTAAATGAGATGCTACACCTCATATAATTTAGATACTATTTTTGAAATAGTTTAAATGAGCTAGAAATGGCCATATAGCCACTATTTGAATCTAGCCCATGATCATATGAAACAACTATAGTATTTTATTACGTAATAAATTAGACAACATCAAATGTGATTTTTGAGAGGTGGAACCACCTCAAAATAGTTTATGGTTGATTTTTAAGATTTATTTGAAGTTTGAAAAGTTACTGATTTGTTATTTTTACTATTCAAATTCTACGACATATTTTGATTTGAATCCAGTGTGGTTGGATGGGTCCTTTCATGAGCTTTCCAATTATATAGAATTTATCAAAATTGACCGAGTAGATTTGTGGTTATTAAACTTTTGGCAAAACATCTGAATGCAAAACACAGAAGAAAATAATAAAACGAGATTTGAATTTAACCGGAGGGCGGGAAAGGAGTGGGACGGCCCAGCATGCGGCCTGGTCCGCGCTGCATGGCGCATGCACGCGGCCAGCGTGCGGGGCGCACAGGGCGTCGGATCAAGATCCAACGGCGCTGGGCCGTCGTGTTCCTCCCGATTCTGCAACCTTGCGGGGGCTCTAACTTTTGCCTCGGAGCTCGGATTACGGCGGGGTTGGGTGCGTTGGAAAGCTCTTGCCAAGGGCTACAACTTTTGTGTAGGTCTCGAGGGCTATGGTGACAAAAATCTGGGCGGCTTTTGGTGGTGGCCGCCGGCGAGCTTTGGCGCCGTGGAGAGGTAAGGAGGGGAGAGGAGCGGTGCTAGGAGGGAGGGGAGGATGCTGTGGGATGGTGTGGTGAAGTCCGAGAGGCGCGGGGGAGTTTATATAGCGGCTGGAGGCGCGGGGCGCGGCGTGGTCGGCATGGCCACGACGTCACGGTGCACGGCGGGCACGGGCGTCTCCGGCACTGCTCGCTGCGTCGGGAGGTGAGCTCATGGGTAGGTGAGGACGCGTGAGTAGTGGCGCGGTTGATGGCGTCGTGTGCAGGGAGCACGGGGTCAATGCCGACGTCGGCGTCCTTCAAGGACGTCGCGTCGTGGCGTCGTCTGGGGCGCGCGCGGGCCAACGGCCGTGTCCGGCAGTGGTGCGGGACCAAGAGGGAGCCTGGTGGCGCAGGGTGACGTGCCTGGAACGCGGTGTGCATGCGAGGAGAGGGAGGTGTCCACGGGCTGGTGACCAAGTACTTGGCATGGATGGTTTTAGTCCACCACTTGCCCTCCTTGTCCTATGGTGATGTCTAGCAGTGGTAATGGGTCAAGAGTGATGTGTGTGACAAGGTGAGAGGGAGGGGAGATGGCCAGGGCAGGTGGGTGCATGGTGGTGACCAAGTGGGTGACATGGTGATGGCATTGGGTGTGTGTGGTGCATCAAGTCGTCGAGAATCATGTCTGGCACGTTCAGAGGGGTGAGTGGAAGGGCCAGGACATGGTCGTGCATGCTGAAATGGACCAGAGAGGAAGGTGACATGGGTGTGTGTCATGCATGCCACGACATGGCAAGCTCTGGTGGATTTGGTCAAGTAGTGGTGATGGCAAGTGGTGGCACTGGTGCTGCAGGGTAGGGAGGGTCTCCAGAAGTGCAGGGGTAGCCAGAGTTGGACCAAGTCCAACCAAAATTGCAGCATGGGCACAACTTGATTCCCTGCCTGCAAGGTGTTTGTAGAAATGGCCGCAAGAGAAAAGTTTTCAAAATTTGGAAAATCCTTTGGTGGATCTCATTCATATAATCATAGAGATAGAATGGTGGTGGTGCTGGTAAATTTGGTGTTGATTTGCAAGTTTTCACATTTGGGGTTGATCTTCTCTTTATTTCAAGGTCTCCTCTTGTCTCTTCTATTCTGGTCAACCTAGGCAGAGTCAACCCTAATGGTCAACATCAAACTTGTTCATCTTGATGAGGTCTTGGATGACATGGCAAGATTTGGTCAATGTTGGTTTAGGAAAAGTCAAAACCAGGGGTGTAAAGTGGGTAACATTTTATAAAGTGCACATATGACCATTATCATATGTGTGAAGGTTTTGAGACTTGCTTTGGTTTGATTTTGGTTTATTTGATGCAATTGTGTTTGTTTATAATATATAAGAGTTTTACAAACAATAGATCAAGCAATGGTGGCCTTTGGTGAAGATTTGCAAAAATTGGTCTTATGTGTATGTGAGTGAAATTGGGATTTTCTCCCTATTTAATTTCTCTCCATTTAATTTGACTTTTGTTGACTCTAATGTGATTCTTATTAGTTTAGAAACATTTCCAAACCATTGAATCCATTTCAAAGGTCTTGTTCAAAGATTTGCAAAAATGGCCATAACACATAAGAGATGATGTGTCAAATTTTATTATTTTTGTAAATTGTTCACCTTGCTTTACTTGGGCATGGGTTAGGGTCAATTTAGTGTTATATTAGGTTGAGAGATGGTTTCCCATCATTTGGTCAAGGTTTAAAGTCATAGGGAAAAAATTGGGTATTATGGCTATGTGTCACATATGCCTCTATGCATATGTTGCATTTGTGTTTTACTTTGACTTTGCTTGACCCAAAATGGTGTTGTTGAGTGTTGAAATGGTATATGGAAGTGATCCAACCATTCACCACATGTACTAGGGTTAATATTCTAAATTTCCCAAATTGCTATTTTATTCTCATATGCCTCTATGGCATTTTTAGTTTCTTTTTATTTTCTTTGGAAACCACTTGGATTTGGTTTGATAAGTACTAGGTAAGGTATATGAAGGTTTTCCAAACCTCTAAGCAAAGTAGAAAAGATTAGGGTAAGGTTTTATGAACATAGCCCTAGGCACATATGCCTCTTTCTTAGTTAATTTCCTTTTATTTTAATTTAATAGGGTGGTGAAGAGAGGGGTGAGATTTAGGGTTTAGTGGGGTTCACAATGGTTCACCACCATTTAGTATAAATAATAAAGGTAGGGTTCAAGATTTACCTATTAGGGCTATATGCCTCCATGTGTCTTTTATTTTATATCTGGGTTTCTCAAAATAGATCCAAAAGGATTTCTGGAGAGGATTAGGGTTTAAGGTTTTTCTTATTTGATTTCTTTCTCTTTTATTTTATTGGGTTGGTGACCTTCACTTGATCACTTTAGGGTTTTAGGGTTTAGCACATAAGCATAATAACACTCATCATGGCAAAACACAAGATTTAAACCAGATCTATATGTATCAATCTTATTTCAATATAAGTTTTTGTTGGTTCCAAAATTTGGAACTAGGGAAATTCATTTTGTTTGTTTTGAAATTTTTGGGATGTTACAAAGTCGGCGAGTGCCTGAGATTTGATGGCGTGGCGCGACTCGTAGGTGATGTTGTGGACGCCGAGCTCGACTGCCCACTTGGCGATCCGGCCGGTTGCGTCGCGGTTTCGGATGATGTCGGCGAGTGGTGTTGAGGCGACTACCTTGATGGGGTGCTCGTGGAAGTAAGGGGCCGGCCGCCGCCGGGCCCCGAGGACTGCGTACACCGGCTTTTGGTAGTGCGGATACCGCCGCTTGGATTCGATTAAGGCTTCGCCGATGTAGTAGACCGGGCGTTGTACCGCTTGCTCCCTTCCTTCTTCCTTCCGTTCGACGACCATGACCGCGCTTATAGCGCGATCCGACGCGGCGACGTATAGGAGCATGGTTTCTTTTGGCGGCGGGGCTGCGAGGATAGGGGCGGTCGAGAGAGCGTGCCGGAGTTCTTCCGTGGCCCGCCGCGCCTCGTCTGTCCACCCGAATGATTCCCGACTTCTTGAGCAAGCGGTAGAGTGGCATGGCCTTGTCTCCTAGCCGGGGTATGAAGCGACCGAGGGCGGCGACTCGACCGGCGAGTTTTTGCGCATCGACTAGGCAAGTCGGCCGCTTGGTGCGCATGACCGCCGGTGTCTTCTCCGGGTTGGGCTCGATGCCTCGCTTGGAGACGACGTAGCCTAGCAGCTTGTCCCGATGGGACCCCGAAGGTGCATTTCAAAGGGTTGAGCTTGATCTTGTACCGCCGTAAGTTGGCGAATGTTTCGGCGAGGTCGCCGACGAGGTCGGCTCGGCGAGTCGATTTGACCACCACGTCGTCGATGTAGACATGCACATTGCGGCCGATCCGGCTTTCCGTGCAGCCTGTTCATGCACCGCCGGTATGTTGCTCCGGCGTTCTTGAGGCCGAAGGTCATGGACGTGTAGCGCAGGGCGCCTAGGGGCGTGATGAATGCTCGTCTTCTCTTGGTCTTCCTTGGCCATCTTTATTTGATTGTACCCGGAGTATGCGTCAAGGAAGCATAGCGACTCGGACCCGGCGACCGCGTCGATAATCTGGTCGATTCGCGGTAGGACGAATGGGTCCTTGGGACACGCACCGTTGAGGCTTGTGTAGTCGATACACATTCGCCACGTCTTGTTTTTCTTTAGCACTAGGACTCGGGTTTGCCAGCCATTTTGGGTGCTTGATTTCTATGATGCAGCCGGCAGCGAGTAGCCGGTTTACTTCTTCGGCGATTGCGCGTCGCCGTTCTTCTCCCACAGGGCGCATTGCCCGCCTAACGGGTCGCGCGGTGGGATCGACGTGTAATTTGTGCTCAGCAAGTTCTCTCGGGACACCCGGCATGTCGACGGTTTCCATGCAAAGATATCTCGATTCTCACGGAGGAACTTGATGAGCGCGCTTTCCTATTGGGCGGACAGGCCCGTCCCAATGGTAACTTGCCTACTTGGATCATTTTCTACAAGATCTACTTGGCGAGTGCCTGCTGCGGCCTTGAAGGTTGTTGCGGACGAGTCGAGCTCGGTTGGTTTCTCCAGGATGGCGGGGTCGTTGCGGTCGACTGGGTACTTGGCGAGCTCGGCGGAGTTGTCTTGTTCGTCGGCGATGACGGCGTCGGCGAGCTTGGCGCTGTCATCCTCGCATTCCAGCGCCATCTCCGGATCGCCGTGGACGGTGATGACGCCTCGAGGCCCCGGCATCTTCATCATGTTGTATGCGTAGTGTGGGGTCGCCATGAAGCGGGCGAACGCCCGCCGGCCGAGTACGCAAGTGGTAGGAGCTGCGGAAGTTCACCACTTCGAACGTTATCCGCTCGGTGCGGTAGTTCACGGGCGTGCCGAAGGTGACCGGCAGCGTCACTTTGCCGATCGGGAAGGCCTTCCGCCCGTGGACGATGCCGTGGAACGTGACCTTGGTGTTCTCGAGGCGTGAGTCTGGTAGGCCAAGCCGCCGGAAGGTTTCGTAGTACATAATGTTGATGGAGCTTCCCCCGTCCATCAGGGTTTTTGGTAGCCAGTAGTCGGCGACCTTAGGCTCGACGACTAGCGCCACTCGCCCGGGTACTCGATGCGGGGGCGTGGTCTTCGCGGCTCCGGTGATGCTTTGCTCGGACCGGCTTGAGCCACCGGGGCACGTAGAAAGTATGACTGCGTGTACCGCCACAGCCCTTGCGAGGACCTTCCTGTCCCGCCGGTCGCCGACCCCGGTGAAGGTGTGGAGCGAGCCGGCGCTGCGACCGAAGCCTTCTCCCTTGTGCTGATCTTGGTCTTTGGCGCGGTCTTTGTGCTGATTGCCGCCGTCGTTTTCCTTGGCGCGGCGAGCTCTTTCTATCTGCTTCAGGGAGTAGCAATTTCCCGTCGTGTGATTGGCGGGCTTGCCCTCCTTGCCGTGATAGATGCATGGTGCGTCTAGGAGGCTGCGGGCGTCGAAGCGCTTGGGTTGGGGCCGGTCCTCCCGAGGTGCGCGAGTGTCGCGCCGGAATGATTTTGGCTCGCGCCGCTCGTAGTCGGTGGTGGCGACCAGCTCGTTGTGTCCTCCCTCTCCGCGACGCTTGCCGTTGTTGGACCGGCCGGCGAACCGGTAGTCGCCACGCCGGACTCCGTGTGTGCAGGGCGGCGATTGCGTCGTTGACCGTACTCGTCGTCCGAGTCGACTGTAGGGTCTTCGTCGGCGTAGCGGGTGGCGATGTCGAAGAGTTCGGAGATTGAGATATTATCCCTGCTGACGCGACGGAGCTTGGCGCTTAATGGTTCATACCGGCAACAGCCGTCGAAAGCGATAGATTGCCGTGTCCGTGCCGATGCCGCCGGAGGTCGTCCACATATCCTCGCCGCCGTTGCACCCACCGGCGGGTCGACTCGCGCGGGCCTTGGACGCAGCGATCCAGGTCTTCTATGGTTGTGGCACGGGTGTATGCGCCGGCGAAGTGCTGGATGAATGCGGCGCGAGCTTCTTCCCGAGAGTCGATGCCGTTGACGGTGAGGGTGTTGGAACCAGGGGCGATTGACGCCGTCCATCATGAGAGGCAGGTAGCGTGCTGCGAGTAGCTCGGAGTGGCCCTGGATCCCCATTGCCATGGTGTACGAGTCGATCCAGACGGTAGGGTCGATGTGTGTGTCGTACTTCTCGATGTCGCGGGGTCCTTTGAACCCCACAGGGTACGGCTCGCCTCTGATCATCGGTCCGAAGCAAGCGGGGCCGATTCGGGTGAACGCGCTCTGGCGCGGGGCTTCATCGGCGTGGCGGTCGTTCAATCGGTTGCGCGCCCGCCATTCTTGATCGTTGACGATGTGGGTTCGGGCATCGACTGGCTGCCCGTTGGCGGCGACCATCACCCGCGCGGGGCGCGGCTCGACTCGGTTGTTAGACGAGTGGGCCGCGCGCGGTGCTGGGGGCGGGCCATTGTTGGCGTTGACGATTGCGCGGTTTGCCGCGCTCGACGACGCCGCGCGACCGGCGGATGTGCGCGAATAGAGTCGCCCTTGCGAGTCGGCCGCGGCGTGTTGCTGCTCCAATGCCTTGGCTACCAAAGCCTTGGCGTGCTCGGACGAGGATTGCCCCGTCTCCCGTTTCGGGGATTCTTGCGAGGACAGCCTGCGCAGCTGCAACGTTGTCGGCCGGAGACGAGTGCAGTGGTAGGCCATTGGCGTCGACTTCTGCCCGAGGAACTTCGGGTGGTGGTGGTGGGGGTGGCGGAGGTGCTCCGTGCGCCGCTCTATCTGCGGCAGCCCGACTTCCTTCCGGGATGTCAGGGTTTTGGACTCGGCGACCCGGATTTCTCCGTCCGGGTCGTCGAGCTAAGGCGTGCGCTGGGAAAGTCGTTCGCACGGGCGCGCTCCATGCGCCGGCGGTTTCGCTGCCGGCGATAGTGGGATACAGCTCTCACTTCGTCTTGCTCGAGGCGGAATTTCTGCCTTTCGGCGAGCTCCTTTTTCCTTTGCTCCTCGAGGGCCGCCCGGTGCGCCTCGATCTCGGTTGCGGTGGCGGTTGCAGGGAGGGGAGTGGTGAAGGCGTCGACTGGATGCTCTTCTTCACCCCCTGCCATGAAGACCGCGGTTGGGTAGCGGTAGCGCGGGGCCTCGACGGAGTCCGAGTCGGAGTCGCCGCCGAAGAGGGAGAGGATGGAGTCGTCCTCGAAGCCACCTTCGAAGTCACTCGGGTGGGAGACCATGGAGATAGAGTCTTTGGTTGACGCTGTGGCGATGGAGCGAGCAGTCGGGGACGCAGCGGTGGATCCTGCAACCGACGTTATAGCGATGATGTCGGTGAAGTCGGCGTCGATCGCGGCGATGACGGAGTCGATGACTGGGATGGTGTCGATGGAGTCGGCGGTTGGAGCAGTGTCGGCGGAGTCGGCGGCTGCCGAGGCAATGTTGGAGTTGGTAGTCGGTGCCACGACCGCCGACTCGGCATCGTCTTCCAGGGCCGCCTCAGCCTCCGCGTATACCTCGCCGGTGACCGGGCGAGTAGCAGTGAGGAGCTGCCCTGGCGCGAAGGGGTCGTGCGAGCGACTGGGGCGAGGCTCAGAGGGGTCGCTAACGCCGGCGAGCCCAACGAAGAGGTTGATGGAGCCGATCGGCACCATCCAGGCGTGCTTGAGAGGCGACGAGGCGGGTCGGTAGGTGCTCGGCTGGATGTGGAAGAAATTGCCGGTGGCGATCATCCCGCCGGAAGCAACCGGCCGCCGCACCGGCGAGTAGGGCCTCGCCGTAGCTCGGAGGCTTGATGTCCCATGCCCCACGGTGGGCGCCACCGTCGTGGATGTGGCCACGGCAGATGCTACATGGGGTAGCACTTCGTTGATGCGAGGGGAAGGGAACATCGCCATCTACGGGTCGAGGTGCAAGAGACGCAAGGGTTTTACCCAGGTTCAGCCCCTCCGGAGAGTAAAAGGCCTACGTCCTGCTAGATCTTATTGCTCGGTGGAGAATTACAATGGGGGGCTCAGCCGGCGGCTACGCCGTGAGCTTACAAAGAGAGATTAGATCTCAAATCAAGTGTCCTCTAGGGTTTAAGCTCGGGGTTTATATAGACACCCCCGACCTAGGGTTACATGGCGATAACTCCAAATCATATTCGTTGCTATTAATCCGGGATTCGTTAACCCCCTAGCAAGTAATCTTCTAATCCAGTCGCACAGATCTTCTCCTTAGGATCGCGGCCCAATCGCCTTCGGGCCCAGTCACTTGGGCGACTGGCAGTCCACCTGGGCCTTCGTCTTCACAGCGAGTGGGACTGGCGACCCACCCCCTATGGGCATATCACCATCAAGGATAGCGACATACGTATCTACCGTGCCATCGACTTTCTCATGAAGCACCCAAACTTCCGCAGTCCCACATTATCGAACGAAGATGAAGGAGACCCACACTGCCGCCGGCATGCGAACCCACTGGCCCAAGCACCTCCTGCATGGCGACGACACCACACCACACAGGCCACCAAGCTCACCGCAGGCAGGAGCCGACTGGCCAGTGACAAGGTATTAACTTGTCAATGCCTACGGATTGTAGACTAGGGTTTAGTTGGAAGTAGAGGGCAAGTAGATCTCGAGGGTTTCAGCCGGAAAAGTACTCGACTGCTAGAAAACTATGGTTGTGTTGACAATGAAATCGATCCTCTCCTTGTCCCTCAACTCCCCCTTATATAGGAGGCGAAGCCGAGGGTTTCGTGATACACAAGCTACAGAGTTCGGGAGACTATTCGAGTCCGTCCCGTAATAGTTACAAATCAATATTCCTAATACAATTCTACCTTCCCAAACTATCTCCTGACTGGGCTTCCGGGCTTTATAATCTTCGAGTTGTGGGCCTTCAGTAAAACCCCGGGTACCATCTTCGGCATGCCCATTGGGGATGCCTATGTCAGTAACCCCCGAGATTTTGCTTGAATCGGAGAATCAGGGAAAATCTCCCAACTTTACAATTACCATACAACTTCTTTGAGTTAACACATACTTTTCATAAATCAATCATATATTGTACAGGGATAACGGTAATTGGGGCTAGTTCATCTGACGGATCAAGTACTAGTTAACTGCTCTTGCGGCAATCCACCAAAACCTACTTCAAGATCACGTCCCTGGACATGATCTCGGATACCGGTGTAATTCGACATGCGCCGCTTAAGGTCTTACCAGATGTCGAATTCCAGTCATGTTTTATTGGGTACCTAACGTGTCCGTTAGGATTTTTCTTCGCATCTTCTGACACGGAAAAAGTAGCGAAGCGCCGTCAGTTGTCGAATTTCACTATCTCTTCGCCGAACTAGTGCACCTATACATCTGACAAGTGTATTAGGTGTGTTGGGGACACAAGAGACTTCTTGTATCTTAATTGCAGGGTTGCTTGAGAGGGATATCTTTGACCTCTACCTCCCCGAGTTCGATAAACCTTGGGTGATTCACTTAAGGGAAACTTGCCGTCTGTTCTACGAACCTCTCGCTCTTGGAGGCCCAACACTCGTCTACAGTGAATAGAAGCATGCGTAGACATCAAGCTATTTTCTCGGCGCCGTTGCTCGGGGGAGGTAAGGTAAAAGGTATTCACATCCTCCGACTACTAAGCTATTTCCTAGCACTATTGCCGGTGTGTGAGTGCCCAAAGCTATTTCCTTTAGATTCTGCAATTATATCTTTTTGTTTCTTGTTTTTATTTCACTAGTTAGGCTTAATGGAAAATAACAAAAAAATTAGAGATCTTTATGAAATTTATATTGAATTAGGACATGATGTGTTTGAAGCGAGAATTAAAAAACCCATGGAACTTTGTTTGCAAAATAGTTGTACCAATGTTTTTAGCATGAATTCTTTGAACACTATTATTTTTAAGGGAAAATTTGCTATAGGACACTGTTATTTTCTGGCATTTGCTGAAACACACCGCTCGATTGTGTCTTTGCCAGGTACCATTACAATTTTATGACACATTTGCCAGAACACACCACCTGGCTGAAAACGGAAAGTTTTGCTCTTTGTCTTCAAAACCAGCCATTCCACGTAAAAGTGCAAACCTTTCCGTTTTTAGTCAGGTGGTGTGTTCTGGCAAAGGTGTCACAAATTGTAATGGTACCTAGCAAAGACGCATTCGGATGGTGTGATTGAGCAAATGCCAAAAAATAAAGGTGTATTGCAGCAAATTTTCCCTATTTTTAATGCTATGGAAAAGTCTAAGCTTGGGGAAGCTGGTTGTCATATTTTTAGTCCCCCAAGTTTTGAAGAGAAAATTTTCTTTGATGATACTTTGCCTCCCATTTATGTTGATTATAATGATAGTGGTATTTTGGTGCCACCTACTAAGGAGGATAAAGTTTATTATGATTATACCATGCCTGCAACTTATGATGATTACTGTCGTCGTGGTGAACAGACAGATGCCATAGGATGGCTTAAGTTGGGGCCGAATGAACGCAAGAGGATTCGGGGGAGGGTTTGTGATTAGATGGGATGAACTTCCGGATGGTTTCCTCAAGAACTTAGCCAAGGCTAGAGGTTGAAGAAGAAAGACATAAGGAAGAACTCGCTCTAGATCATCTTCTTTATAGATCTCGACAGGTTAGAAGTTTCTCAGTACAAGTTCTTCTAAACCTAGCTCTCTTCGTGCGTCCGCCCGTAAGAGGGGCTGCCCCCTCTCCTTATATAGGGGAGAGGGTGGCTTACGAGGCAAGAAACCCTAATGGCATCTTTGACTAGACAAACTACTTTACAAAGCTACTTTAATCATAGAAGACACCGGAGTTCTCTTTAATCGTGGATGCTGACGTCCTCCGGCTTCTTTGACCGTCATCCTTCTCTTTATCGTCAGCCCTTCGTCTAAAGTTACTTTGCTTAGCTCATCTTTGTCTTCTAGCTCTGGAGAGAATCTTTGACCAGTCTTGCTGACCTGCTCGTTCTTCCGGTGGCCCGGTATCTTCTTACCTGGTTCCGGCATACCCCCCTTGGGGATACCGGCTTAGCTTCACTTAGCTAAGTTCTTATCTTTAAGTTCCGGCACGAACATTAAACCGGTATCTTGATGGCTCAAACCATCCGGTTTGGCATGCCTTTGGCATACCGGGGGTCATCCCCCCAACATTAGTCCCCGAAGCTGGTATAGTCTGGCGGATCCTATCCAACAGACCATGCCAGGTTCTTTCTTTTTAGGATACCGGTTTAATCTATCCGGCCTTAGGCTTGGATCCGGCATCTTTGCCCAGATCATCGCTATCTCTTCTCCTTAAGGCATTATCCGGTGTCTTATCCTCCGGCATCTTAGTCATTAAACACTTCCTCGGCGACGTCGAGAATATCTCGGGCCCCGCGTCTGTCAGTGACATGTGCACTGTAACTGACATGCCGCTGTCGTGGGTCACTTCGCTTCGACTCCCGCGCGTCCGTTTAATGCACCGCTGCGGATCCCACTAGCCGTTTTGGATCCCGTGTGCGCCTCCGTGTGGCCTCCCCTTTTTCGCGTGTACCTCTTGGCCACGTGGCGGCCTGTGGCGCGAACCATCGCGGGCCGCGAGGCGAACCGCCGCGGCCCAGCGGTTTCCAGCCCATCTTCTCTCTCCTTTATAAGCACAACTGCCCCTTCTTCTTCCTCTTCTCCGCATTCCCCTACCTTTGCGCATAGTGCTCCTCGCCTCTGCGCCTTCGCCGCTCTCCGTCCGCCGTTGCTCGCTTGAGCTTCGCCGCTCGGCGAACTTACGCCGCGCTTCCGCCGGACCTCGTCGTGCGGGAATCTTCTGCAGCACCTTCTTCGAGCGCGCTGCATTCTTACTTCTTCGTGATCTTCTCCGCCTCGCCGTCGACGACGCTCGTCGGCGACCGCAGGTCCCTTCCTTCGCCGGCGAAAGTCTTCCTCAGCGACTGCGACGCTCAAGGTTAGTTCCAATCTTACTTCGCTCGCCATCCGCTTGCTTTTCGGATCTTGGGTCTACGGTGTTCTTATTTCCTCTTTTTCTTTGGTTTTCTTCTTACTCGTAGATCTTCACGCGGGGTCCAAGTGTGGGATTTCTGTTTTTCCGCCTACCCATCCAATGTCTGACGAGGAATCTTCCTCCGCACCTTCTTCTTCTTTTCCCGTTAAGCGCCGTAGACAATCTCCCGGCGAATCCACGGCTTCAGATCCGATGGAGACCGATTCCGGCAACCAGCAGGGATCCGGTAGCCATCAAGAGTCCGGTGGCCATTTAGAATCCGGTAGCTTTAGCCAAGCATCCGGTAGCCACCTTGAAGCGAGTAGCTCTGGCGAAGCATCCAGTAGCTCCAGCCAATCATCCGGCGCAGAGCCTTCCCCAATCACCCGCGGAGCCTGGATGGGCTCAAGTGTCACCGAATATGAGATTGATTGGTTGTACCGGTCCCGCAGGATTCCGGAAGGAGTCACTTGCCGGATTCCTGGCGATGAAATCGAACCGGACCCCAAGCCCGGTGAATATGTTGTTTTTCTTGCTCACTTTGAGCGTGGCTTCGGCCTTCCTGCCTCCCCTTTTTTCCGGGAGTTTTTAGATTTCTACAAACTCCAACCTCACCATCTTCTCGGCAACGCCATCTTCTACCTTTCTTGCTATGCCACCTTCATGGAGGCCTATATCGGCATTCGTCCCACTCGTGAGACGTTTGCCCGCTTCTTTTGTCTGCGGATTAACTCCGTCCAGGGCAAGGAAATCCCTAAGCCCAAGCCGCCCGTGGAGTGCGGCTCTTGCATCGTTGGCTCTCGCCAGGGGAGCACTTTCCTTAAGTTTGCCGGCTGATGGCGTGTATTTCACACGTTCGTTGGGCAACCCCAAGAGGAAGGTATGATGCGCACAGCAGCAAGTTTTCCCTCAGAAAGAAACCAAGGTTTATCGAACCAGGAGGAGCCAAGAAGCACGTTGAAGGTTGATGGCGGCGGGATGTAGTGCGGCGCAACACCGGAGATTCCGGCGCCAACGTGGAACCTGCACAACACAACCAAAGTACTTTGCCCCAACGAAACAAGTGAGGTTGTCAATCTCACCGGCTTGCTGTAACAAAGGATTAACCGTATTGTGTGGAAGATGATTGTTTGCAGAGAAAACAAGTAAAAACAAGTATTGCAACAGATTTGTATTTCAGTATTAAAGAATGGACCGGGGTCCACAGCTCACTAGAGGTGTCTCTCCCATAAGATAAAAGCATGTTGGGTGAACAAATTACAGTCGGGCAATTGACAAATAGAGAGGGCATAACAATGCACATACATGACATGATAAGTATAGTGAGATTTAATTGGGCATTACGACAAAGTACATAGAACGCCATCCAACTGCATCTATGCCTAAAAAGTCCACCTTCAGGTTATCATCCGAACCCCCTCCGGTATTAAGTTGCTAAACAACAGACAATTGCATTAAGTATGGTGCGTAATGTAATCAACAACTACATCCTCGGACATAGCGCCAATGTTTTATCCCTAGTGGCAACAAGCACAACACAACCTTAGAACTTTCCGTCACCGTCCCGTGTGTCAATGCGGGCATGAACCCACTATCGAGCATAAGTACTCCCTCTTGGAGTTAAAAGTAAAAACTTGGCCAGAGCCTCTACTAGAAACGGAGAGCATGCAAGATCATAAACAACACATGTATAATAACTTGATAATTAACATGACATGGTATTCTCTATCCATCGGATCCCGACAAACACAACATATAGAATTACGGATAGATGATCTTGATCATGTTAGGCAGCTCACAAGATCCAACAATGAAGCACAATGAGGAGAAGACAACCATCTAGCTACTGCTATGGACCCATAGTCCAGGGGTGAACTACTCACTCATCACTCCGGAGGCGACCATGGCGGTGTAGAGTCCTCCGGGAGATGAATCCCTCTCCGGCAGGGTGCCGGAGGAGATCTCCAGAATCCCCCGAGATGGGATCGGCGGCGACGGCGTCTCGCAAGGTTTTCCGTATCGTGGTTTTTCGCATCGGGGGTTTCGCGACGGAGGCTTTAAGTAGGCGGAAGGGCGGAGTCGGGGGCTAACGAGGGGCCCACACTATAGGTCGGCGCGGCCGGGGCTTGGGCCGCGCCGCCCTATAGCTTGGCCACCTCGTGGCCCCACTTCGTGTGTTCTTCGGTCTTCCGGAAGCTCCGTGGAAAAATAGGGCCCCGGGTCTTCGTTTCGTCCAATTCCGAGAATATTTCGTTACTAGGATTTCTGAAACCAAAAACAGCAGAAAACGAGAACCGGCACTTCGGCATCTTGTTAATAGGTTAGTTCCGGAAAATGCACGAATATGACATAAAGTGTGCATAAAACATGTAGGTATCATCAATAATATGGCATAGAACATAAGAAATTATCGATACGTCGGAGACGTATCAAGCATCCCCAAGCTTAGTTTCGCTCGTCCCGAGCTGGTAAAACGATAACAAAGATAATTTCTGAAGTGATATGCCATCATAACCTTGATCATACTATTTGTAAACATATGTAGTGGATGCAGCGATCAAAACAATGGTGATGACATGAGTAAACAGGTGAATCATATAGCAAATACTTTTCATGAATAGTACTTCAAGACAAGTATTAATAAGTCTTGCATAAGAGTTAACTCATAAAGCAATAAATCAAAGTAAAGGTATTGAAGCAACACAAAGGAAGATTAAGTTTCAGCGGTTGCTTTCAACTTGTAACATGTATATCTCATGGATAATTGTCAACATAGAGTAATATAACAAGTACAATATGCAAGTATGTAGGAATCAATGCACGGTTCACACAAGTGTTTGCTTCTTGAGGTGGAGAGAAATAGGTGAACTGACTCAACATAAAAGTAAAGAGAATGGTCCTTCAAAGAGGAAAGCATCGATTGCTATATTTGTGCTAGAGCTTTTATTTTGAAAACATGAAACAATTTTGTCAACGGTAGTAATAAAGCATATGAGTTATGAAAGTTATATCTTACAAGTTGCAAGTCTCATGCATAGTATACTAATAGTGCCCGCACCTTGTCCTAATTAACTTGGACTACCGGATCTTTGCAATGCACATGTTTTGACCAAGTGTCACAATGGGGTACCTCCATGCCGCCTGTACAAAGGTCTAAGGAGAAAGCTCGCATTTTGGATTTCTCGCTTTTGATTATTCTCAACTTAGACATCCATACCGGGACAACATGGACAACAGATAATGGACTCCTCTTTAATGCATAAGCATGTGGCAACAATTTTTATTCTCATATGAGATTGAGGATATATGTCCAAACTGAAACTTCCACCATGAATCATGGCTTTAGTTAGCGGCCCAAAGTTCTTCTCTAACAACATGCATGCTCCAACCATGAAGGTGGTAGATCTCTCTTGCTTCGGACAAGACGGACATGCATAGCAACTCACATGATATCCAACAAAGGAATAGTTGATGGCGTCCCCGTAAACATGGTTATCGCTCAACAAGCAACTTAATAAGAGATAAAGTGCATAAGTACATATTCAATACCACAATAGTTTTTAAGCTATTTGTCCCATGAGCTATATATTGCAAAGGTGAATGATGGAATTTTAAAGGTAGCACTCAAGCAATTTACTTTGGAATGGCGGATAAATACCATGTAGTAGGTAGGTATGGTGGACACAAATGGCATAGTGGTTGGCTCAAGTATTTTGGATGCATGAGAAGTATTCCCTCTCGATACAAGGTTTAGGCTAGCAAGGTTATTTGAAACAAACACAAGGATGAACGGTACAGCAAAACTCACATAAAAGACATATGGTAAACATTATAAGACTCCATACCGTCTTCCTTGTTGTTCAAAACTCAATACTAGATGTTATCTAGACTCTAGAGAAACCAAATATGCAAACCAAATTAGCAAGCTCTAAGTATTTCTTCATTAATGGGTGCAAAGTATATGATGCAAGAGCTTAAACATGAGCACAACAATTGCCAAGTATCAAATTATCCAAGACATTATAGCAATTTACTACATGTATCATTTTCCAATTCCAACCATATAACAATTTAACGAAGAAGAACTTCGCCATGAATACTATGAGTAGAGCCTAAGGACATATTTGTCCATATGCAACAGCGGAGCGTGTCTCTCTCCCATAAAGTGAATGCTAGGATACATTTTATTCAAACAAAACAAAAAACAAAAACAAACCGACGCTCCAAGCAAAGTACATAAGATGTGGCCGAATAAAAATATAGTTTCAGGGGAGGAACCTGATAATGTTGTCGATGAAGAAGGGGATGCCTTGGGCATCCCCAAGCTTAGACGCTTGAGTCTTCTTAATATATGCAGGGGTGAACCACCGGGGCATCCCCAAGCTTAGAGCTTTCACTCTCCTTGATCATATTGCATCATACTCCTCTCTTGATCCTTGAAAACTTCCTCCACACCAAACTCGAAACAACTCATTAGAGGGTTAGTGTATAATAAAAATTCACATGTTCAGAGGTGACACAATCATTCTTAACACTTCTGGACATTGCATAAAGCTACTGGACATTAGTGGATCAAAGAAATTCATCCAACATAGCAAAAGAGGCAATGCGAAATAAAAGACAGAATCTGTCAAAACAGAACAGTCCGTAAAGATGGATTTTATTAGGCCACCAGACTTGCTCAAAAGAAAATGCTCAAATTGAATGAAAGTTGCGTACATATCTGAGGATCATGCTCGTAAATTGGCGTAATTTTCTGAGCTACCTACGGGGAGATAGACCCAGATTCGTGACAGACAAAGAAATCTGGAACTGCGCAAGTAATCCAAATCTAGTACTTACTTTTCTATCAAAGACTTTACTTGGCACAACAAAACTTAAAACTAAGATAAGGAGAGGTTGCTACAGTAGTAAACAACTTCCAAGACACAAATATAAAACAAAAGTACTGTAGTAAAAACATGGGTTGTCTCCCATAAGCGCTTTTCTTTAACGCCTTTCAGCTAGGCGCAGAAAGTGTAACTCAAATAACATCGAAAGATGAAGCATCAACATCATAATTTGTTCTAATGATAGAATCATAAGGTACCTTCATTCTCTTTCTAGGGAAGTGTTCCATACCTTTCTTGAGAGGAAATTGATATTTAATATTACCTTCCTTCATATCAATAGTAGCACCAACGGTTCGAAGAAAAGGTCTTCCCAATATAATGGGGCAAGATGCATTGCATTCAATATCCAAGACAACAAAATCAACGGGGACAAGGTTATTGTTAACCATAATATGAACATTATCAACTTTCCCCAAAGGTTTCTTTTTAGCATTATCAGCGAGATTAACATCCAAATAACAATTCTTCAATGGTGGCAAGTCAAGCATATCATAGACTTTTTTAGGCATAACAGAAATACTTGCACCAAGATCACATAAGGCATTACAATCAAAATCTTTGACTCTCATTTTAATGATGGGCTCCCAACCATCCTCTAGCTTTCTAGGAATAGAAGTTTCAAGTTTTAGTTTCTCTTCTCTAGCTTTTATGAGAGCATTTGTAATATGTTTTGTGAAAGCCAAGTTTATAGCGCTAGCATTGGGACTTTTAGCAAGTTTTTGTAAGAACTTTATAACTTCAGAGATATGGCAATCATCAAAATATAAATCATTACAATCTAAAGCAATGGGATTATCATCCCCAAGGTTGGAAAAAATTTCAGCGAG
Organism: Lolium rigidum; assembly: GCF_022539505.1. NCBI lineage: Eukaryota > Viridiplantae > Streptophyta > Magnoliopsida > Poales > Poaceae > Lolium > Lolium rigidum. The sequence continues at coordinate 361,360,231 of NC_061513.1, read as the reverse complement.
TTTTATCACAAGCAGTTTCAGCAGTTTTAGCAGTTTCAGGTAATTTTGCGCGCTTAGCACTAGGAGTAGAAGCATTGCCAACACCAATTATTTTATCATGGATAGTAGGAGGTGCAGCAACATATGAATCATTAGCATTGCTAGTGGTGGTAATAGTCCAAACT